>NW_021604657.1:2623552-2666337 GCF_004785775.1 Grammomys surdaster
GAGAGACATGAGACGGTGCACCCCATGTGAGGAGTGGCGTAGTACAATGCACTGTAATTTTTGGTGATAAGTGGTGTCTGAATGTTCACTGCTGATGAGCAAACAGCTTCTCTCCTGTCACTTTGTGAGTCGCCTTTCACAGGAGGAAAGTGCAGGGGCATTTTAAATTATGGGCGAGATGACCTCAGAATCTCCTCTAAATCCTGGATTAGCTGACTATAAAACTCTGCAAAATGACAAACTACCAGATTAATCGCAGAGCTTTAGTTCAGGCCATCTTCAGTTCCTCTGAGGAGAGATGAGAATTTAGAACTAGATTGGACTAAAATAAGAACCCTCCTTCAGCCATTAACTAGTGGACTGGCTTTCATAAGACCTTTAACTACTTTAAGACTCAGTTGTTTTCTCCTTGGCAAAATTAAATCCCCTCATAGATGTTTGAGAATTCAAAAGAGAAAGAGCTGCAACTGTACAGTAAGCCCTGCAATTACTCATGTTCTTCAACATCCCTGTCATTTCCAGGCCCGTAAGCAATGGAGCAGAAACCATCACTCATTTCTGGGACAGCTGGTGGGATCTGTCAGGACCACCTTCATGCACACACATTCCCCACGATGTAGGATGCCCATTGTGCTCACAAAGAATCTGAATTTCTCTCTCTCTCTCTCTCTCTCTCTCTCTCTCTCTCTCTCTCTCTCTCTCTCTCTCTACTGCTGTGACCTCTGAAGTCTCCAAGGCTAAATCATACAGTCAGTATCTGAAGGTCTATAGTAACTGTCAGAGTTCACATCCACATATCGATGGTTAATATTGATAGTCACCTTGATGGCACCGGAAAGCAGCCAATAGAAACCCTCAGGGCATGTCTGAAAGAGAGGTGAGAGGTGGGGAGGCAGACCTGCTGTAAATATAGATGGCACTATCCCACAGACCAGATTTCAAGACCAAGTAACAAAGAGAGGCAGAAGAGCACCAACCTTCACTGCTTTCTGCTTCTTGACTGCAGATATGTGACCAATTGCCTATGCACCTGCTGCAGTGCTGTACTTACCATGGTGAACTGTCCCCTCAAATCATGAGCTCCAATAAACTCTTCATTCCTTCATCTCTTTGACAGATGGGTTTTTTTTTATCTCAGCAACAAGAAAAGTGACTGATGTGCCATATTGTCTAGACTCTTCTACACATTGCCAACAGCTGTCACTGTCTCCCTGGCCTTCCACAGCCCCTGTCATTGTCCTCTGTGTGGTACTCATTGGCCAGCATTGCAGTTCTTCTGTTAACTTTAATCATAAAGGGTCATGAACTCTTGAAAATAGGGTTGTCTCTTAGACCCTGCCTCCAAATATAAGACACAGAATAAATAACCAGTACATACTTAGAGAAGGCATTAGAATGTACTCAGCATGATTCTTTATAGCTGTTATACTGACAACGGAGTAGTTCTTTTCTTTTTTAAAACATTTCATTTTGACACAGAATTTAAAACAAAACAAAACAACAACAACAAAACAGATCTCCCCCCTAGACTTAAGAATTCCTACGTAATGAGAAGGCTGAGGAGAGAAAAGGCACTCCCATCCTATGAGCCCGTCCCTCTGACTGAGAAGCTAATCTCATCATAGATCCAGCACCCTGGACAAGACCTACACAAGAAAGAGGGGCTGTCTCTTTCAGCACTGAGGACTAGCCAGGATGGATGAAGAGTTGCCCTTTCTCCTCTAGAATTCCCAAGCATTAAGGTTCTGGATCACTCAGTCCTAGCCCCTTAAACCAGGAAGGGCTCATATGCAGTTAGATTTGTACTGATGAGAATAAGGTGTCAGTCTACAGAGTCT
Organism: Grammomys surdaster; assembly: GCF_004785775.1. NCBI lineage: Eukaryota > Metazoa > Chordata > Mammalia > Rodentia > Muridae > Grammomys > Grammomys surdaster. The sequence goes on from NW_021604657.1 coordinate 2,625,391, forward strand.
CATGCTCAGAGCCATAGCTGCCCCTAAACACTCTGGTGTACCAGTTTAATATTCTGCCCCTCTCCAGAAACACTGTCCTCATTTGATCAACACTTAAAACTCTCCAGAATTTAGACAAAAAGCAGGAAGGTTGTTATAGTTACTTATTGATGGAAGCACACATCATTCTAAAAGCGAATAAGGTTTTAAAACAATGGAACCTTTTTTTTTCTCCATGGCATAAGAACTTTGGCAAGTCTCAGCTGGATTAGCCTTCTGTTCCACATACAGTACCATCAATTAAAATGGCAGAGTGGACTTTAGTTTGGAACAGGTGTGTTGAAATTTTATCTCTTACTATCTATTGTAATGCTAAATGCAACCCTAAGACCTTCTGGAGTGTGCACTTACCCTCTGGGACCCAAGTTATTTCTGATTGGCGAATAAAGATGATGGCAGCCAATAGTTGAGCAGAAAAGAGATAAGTGGGGTTGAGTTTTCACAGAGTTGGGTCAGAGAGAGTACCATGAGGGAAAGAAAAGAGAAGCTGCCATGGGATATAAGAACTATAAGAATGAGGGGGGGGGGGGTTGGGAGCTGCCATGGGATAGGGGCCAAGAGAACATGGCCCAGAGGGCTGCCTGGTTGGAGTTGAGAGCAGTGCAGATGGAACATAGTAAATAGTGAATGATGGCTTGGGGGTTTTCAGTGGGAAAGTAGATTCTAACAGCAGGGAGGGTAGGCAGCTGCCCAGCTATTGTGCTGCATTACACATAATTTAAAATTAATGGCTGTGTATGTCTTTCATCCAGGAACATAAATGATCTAAGGTGGGTAAAAACCCCACATCAGGATTTTTTAATATTAATTACTACACTAGTATGTCTAGATAGTTTTACTCTAATGTCTTCCACATTGGTGGAGTAGCTAGAAGGCTGGGCTCAGATAGAGTGGTATTGAAGACTCTACCCGTGACCATTCAACATGACAGACTTCTATACATATGATAGCTTAGAGATCTCAGAGATCAGTAAGACTCAGAAAATACAAGCCCACAATATCTTAGGGTCTTTAAGAATATCACTCCAACAATATTTCATTGGTCATAAAGTCCACCTGGATCCAAATGGTGGAAGAAAATTTTAATTCTTGACTGGAGGACTGCCAAAGACTCCATCACCACCCATTATCTTCTAGATAAAGAACCAGTCAGGAGAAAGTGGCTGCTTCACCTCCCCTCCCCAGTTATTTATGTTTCTTGGTGGTCTTCTTATATCTCTCCCCGTGGCTTCTAGATTAATCCGTTATCTCTATGCCAAGCAAGGCAAAGAGTACCTTCTTTGTAAACCCAAACAATCCAAATGTGGAATGACTTATGGCATACACCATAACATTAATTTCATATATTTTTACTATCATGCTAACCTATCTGAATAATGGGACTCTTTACTTTTCATTCTAGTTCTTGTCCAGTTAATCCTGTGAGCTTTAAAGGAATATTCCCAAGAGATATTATTCCAAAATGAGATGTTCAGTAATAGGTCTGCTCAGATTGTTTATGCAACATATTCTATTTTCAGTAATTTTTTCTTCTCTTTAAATGATGATAGATGGATGGGTGAGGGATGGGTAAGTCAGTAGATAACTCCTCTAGGATATGATTATCTGGATATTGGCTATGATTTTAGACGAACAGTCTGGTGAGCCTAGCCAAGGGCTCTAACTCAACAGTCAGCAGCACATGCACACTTTCCTGGTATTTTGGGTTCCAAAACCATAGCCCACAAATATCATTCTTAAGATAATTAGGCACAATAAAGCTACAGTAGGAGAGTGCTACAGTGTAGACCTGGGGGCTCTACCTTTTCCCTACTGCTTACTTTGCATAGTTACAGCAGGGGCCTATCTATCTTGAATCCCTAGCCAAAGCCATCCTCCTCTGTCTACCATCTACTCCTTAAGTCATTGGTGTGATTCTGACAAGATGTGTCATATACCCAATTTGAATGAGACTTTAGCTGCCACCTGGAAAGCTCAGAGGCTGCGTGTGTGGCAGATATTATAGGCACAACACTATGTGGAATCAGGCATATCAAAGTTAAGTCATATTTTTTCAACTTAACTAGACATGTAAACCTCAGAAAGGTCACTAAGCTCTCAGTATCTATTTCCACACCCAGTAAGTAAGTGGAATGATAGCAATAAATCAGGAAACCTATAAGAATTAGATAAAACAGGGTGACTGAATATAGAATGTTCTTCCAAAATGTTTTCTTTTAAAAAAATACCAACTATTCACGTGATGACTACAGAAATAGTGTTTGATAGTGGTGGTCTTGGTGGTCGTGGTAGTGATAATGGCAGTAGGGTGTTGAGGTAGGGGTGGTGATGATGGTGATGTAATCGTAATAGCCTTGGTACCAGTGAAGGTAACGGTGATGCTGGTGGTAGTGCTGGTATTGGTGGTGCTATTGGTGCTTGTAGTGATGATGGTAGTAATAATAGTGGTAGGGCTAGGGATGTTATCTAATCAGTTTACCTGCCTACGGCCCTAAACCCTGCCGTACCATGATCTGGTCATGTCTACAACTCTGTATCATATAGTTCCAACTGCCTCAATTCCATTTACTCTTGCGTTGCTCCACATTCTGGCCTTGAACCTCCCTGTCATTCATCCAATAGTTTCTTATCATAAAAACAGTTGTTGAGTCACTATAATGTAGTATGTATGGGTGCAAGTCTGAGAATATAGCAGCAAGAGGAACGTCTTTACCATTATGAATCCTACAGCTCACTTCATGTTCACCCTATTCCTTTCTCTGAGCCCTGCTTTGCTGGTGGCATCCCCAGCTTCCGCCTTACCTCAGCTCTCAGTACCTCTCCTGAGATCCATTTTTCCTCTTCACCCTTGTTCCCCTTCTACAGCTCCTTCTGGAAAATAGCTCACCAGTTCAAATCCAGACCTCCCACAAACTTTAACAACCACCATTGATTGGGAACCCGCCGTGCAATTCATGCATTCTTTCATTTACCCCTATCGGGCAGTGCAGGATTGGGGTCAGTGTCTCCACTTTAGAACAGAGAGAGCTAAGGTAGAAGAGTTAGCTAAGCTCAGCTGATACTCAGTGTAGACAGGGTTCAGACACAGGTATTAAAAGTATTAAAGTCTTAGCGATGTGAGAGTAGACATGAGCAGAGCCAGACAGGAAGTTAATAAATAAAGTTGCCTCCTTTTCGGGAGAGTGTTAAGCATCCTTCACAGCATTTGCATTACCTACATCTCCTCATAGTGTGTATGCCAGTTGGTTAATAGTAGTTGTGCTACCTAGAGAATGGAGAGGACATGGGGAGTAGAGAGGAAGTGACATTATGGAGAGCCTTGACATGGAAACATCAGCCACCTGTAACATAGCTCGGAAAAGACCTTGAACACGTCTGAAGGGAATTCTGTTTCTTGTGACTATGCTTGCCCAGTCAACTGATGCTAGGCAGGACTCATCTTTTTCTTTTTAATTCCTCAGTGTCTAGCCTTGTGTACAAGGGTACCCAAAGTTAATAGCTGTGCAGTACACATAAGCTACTTTTTAATGTTTCTAAAGCAAAAGTTAGATTCACTCTCCTTTTTTTCCCAGGTCTTTTCAGTAGGAACAAAATGTCCTAGTCTATTCCACATGGAATATGTACCTCTTTCAGCATCATTTGCAAAAGTGTTCTAAAATTGAAAATTGTTGTGGGCTAAAATTGTCTGCCCTCTTCCGCATTTTTATTCAGTCTCAGAATAACACTGTGATGAGGAATGAACAGATGTTTGATGCAGGTAGAGCCTGCTTTTACCAACATAGCATACAGAATCATCAAACCATTTTCATCCATCACAACAAAATCATAGCTTTTCCCAACTCACGTGGATAGATCCAGAGAAGGGGAGAGATTCCATTAAGAAGTTTCAAGGGCCGACTGAGCAGCCTGTATAAGACATCAGTGTATTCCCTCTAAGAAGAAATCACAGGAGGAGAGCCTGAGTTTTGAGGTCAAGAGACCAGCATGTCATTCTTAGTTCTGGACATATGACTTCTGCAACCTAAAAAGAATGGCTTAATGACTCAGAGATGTAGTTATAACATCTGTAAGAGAGGCACAGGGAGCTAGGGAGATGTCTCAGTGGGTAAACTGCTCCTTCTGCAAGTCTGAGTACCTGAGTTCAGATGCCTATAACCCATGGAAAATGGCTGGGCATGGTCATATATACTAGTGCTATGGGGCAGAGATGGGAGAATTCCTGGGCCTTGCTGGCCAGCCAGTCTAGCTGAAATACTGAGCACTGAGTTCAGAATAACTTTGTTGCAACATGTAGGTGGAAGGCAATGTAGAAAAATAATACCCAAAGTCAACCTCTGAACTCCATGTGTGCATACATAGTTCAGTACACACACACACACACACACACACACACACACACAGAGAGAGAGAGAGAGAGAGAGAGAGAGAGAGAGAGAGAGAGAGAGAGAGAGAGAGAGAGGCACACATATACACACTCATGAAAAAAAAGAGAGAATTACAGACATCAATTCCGCTGCTCAGTCTAAGTAAGAAAACATACAATATCTGCACCAAAATGAATACTACATGGGTTTTACTTTTATTAAAATAGAACAATACAAAAGGCTTCTTAATTAATCAATTAAGTCACCATTCAAATGAGTTCTTCTCAGCAAAACCATGGTTAGATTAACCTGGAATGTCTGGAATAAACTGTTATGAGGAAAACTGAGATCTCCCTATTGGGTTTAGTCTTGTCAATAAAACCACTTAAAGGCAGACTCAGAAGAAATCTCAAGGAGAGTTTTATTGGAGTTTTAAAGAAGAAGGATGTAGCTGGAAAGCTGTAAATCCTGGCAGCATCCTGGAGGAGGGAGAAAAAGGTAGTGGAGGTTGGCAAGCATCTGTATGATGGAAAATGAGGGGGTGGCTTCAGAGGAAGACCAGAATTCCAGGGAAAGACTTTTGGCCAGAATCTAAAAGAAGTAGGGATAGAAAAATGAAGAAAATAAAAGGAAGGGAAAGGTTACAGTTTGGGGACTCAGAGGGAAGAGACTGCAGTGTGACACCGGGGAAACACAGCCAGTGTCTGTCTGAGATAGCAAGGGGGTGCTGGGGTAGACAAGTATAGCATCACATTAAGGGGATAATTTATCCTTCCCTCCTCAGGGGAACCAGCATTCCTGGAGGCTGGCTTCAAGTGATTGACAGGCACAGCTGGATTAACTCTTAAAACAGTGGTTCGTAACTCACAAGGGTCATATAGCAGATACCCTACATATCAGATATTTATCTTACATTATGATTCACAACAGTAGCAAAATCACAGTTATAAAGTAGCAAACATATAATTTTATGGTTGGGGGTCACCACAACATGAGGAACTGTATTAAAGGGTCACAGCCTTGGGAAGGTTGAGAACCACTGTCCTGAAAGGAGCCAGTAGCGTGTAACATTTTGTGTAGCTTAGAATATCAGGGCCATAGGTAGAATTTAGAGTCTATTCTTTTAACCAGGAGGAACATGACTTTACTTTTAAAGGACCTCAGCAGAGGAGCCCAGAAACCTCGACCTTCTGGTAATGTAAATTCTAAAGAAAGGCCTCTCACAGCAGTTATCTGGGAAATGGCCTTTAAGGCTTCTAATCTCTGAGCCATTGCTACCACCTAGTAAGGAGTAGTTAGGGAAGATAAATGATGTGTTCCGTGAATCAGGCTTTCTCTCTCCTCCGCCTGCCCTTCATCCTTAACTGGTCAGACCAATGATGTTTAGCCACAGCATTACAGATAAGGAAGACAGAGTGACCAACCGAGCTCACCTCTCCAGTGTACCCAGGAAGGAAAATAGGAAATGTTCTTGGAGAATACATCAGCTGCTCAGCCTCTGAGGCAGCAAGAAACGACACCTTGAAAATTAGATCCCTTCATTCTCGAGGGATCCTGTGTGACTGTATCCTGGTTTAGGGACAGCCTCTCCGCTGCACTGATGGAAAGAGAAAGGCAAGGTTAGCTGATGGGAAATTGCAAAGCCAGGAGAGGACCAGGCAGGGTCCTCCCGTGGCATGGATAGCATTTGCTTCTTTTAGCTGAACTTTCATTCAGTCTTTTATTCTTTCCACAAGTATTTGCTGAGCCCTTGCTACATCCAAAGCCTCTTTGGCAGGGGATCAAAACACTGACTCTGGCTAAGTCAATTGTCCTGGCATCAGAAAGATAGACACTTAGTGAGGGGCAAGTCCTTACCAGTCACCAAGCATCTGTGAGCTCAGTGAGCGCCCAGGGTGAGGAGCCGGGTTCAGGAAAACCAATCTGACAGCGATGCATATTAGACCTAATTGTTCAATTTTTCTACCTGTTTTTATTGTTTTTCTCTGCAAAGGTACAAGCGGGGAACACAAATGACCCTTTAAAATGGAGATAATGAAGACAAAGAATGATTTGAAATTCTGCGGTGAAGTCTTTGATTATAATGAGGACTGGAAGGAGGAAATGTCCGTGCCGGATGCTGATCCCAAAGCAGCAGTTCTGAGGATGTCCTTGTTGAAGGACAGGAATGGCAGTAGAGAGTTCTGGGTCATGGTCTTTTGTCATGGTCCTTCCATTACCTGGAAGATGTACTGGGTCATGGTCCTTCCATTACCTGGAAGGTGTACTGAGGATTTGACTGAAACTGAGCAGAGACACCTGGACACCTGGAGCCAGCTGGACTGACCAGTTCAACCTTAGCCCCATACCTCTCAGCCCAATTTCTGTCATATTCCCTTTAAAAGACTCCAAACTAGCCATTCCACCGTAGCCTGCTTTTTGGGAGCTCTCCTGTTCCCACCTATGAATGTAGAGTAGAGTTCTCTCTCAACTCCTCTGTGGTTGAAGGCTTTCATTCTTCAAATTTTCAAGAATCCGAAGCCACTGACTCAGTGAAAGTTCTGTGCGACTGTTGAGCATCTAGCTCCCTAACTCCTGAGTCAAAAGCCAAAAACACTTTATCACCCCCAAAGACAACCCCCAAATTTTCTCAAACCTGTATATGAATGCTCTTTCCCCTTGATGAAATGTAATTAAGACTGGAGAACATAGCTTTTTCGTTTGGAACTGTAATGTCTGTTGGTGTTGTTCTCAGCATTGGATTTACCAATTGCATCCTAGAAAAGGTAGTTCAGTGCTTCTGAACAGTAGTTTTAATGTCTGTAAGAAAGAAAGAGACTGAGTAGGTTGGATATACCAAAAAAATGTGCAGCATTCTGGCTCGAACACGGGAAGCATTGAACAAGGACATTTTACCTTTACAATCAGAGAAATGACGTAAAAGGGTAATTGATCAATCATTTAATGAACTACTTAAGTTGATTAGTCCCAGACAACCTAGAGTTAGCCAGAGCCCAGGGTGTCAAGGATGAACTCACCACTTGCCACAACATAACAAGAGATACAAAGACCCACTTGCTAGAGGCTTAGCTCCCAGCTTGATGCAATCCAGTGGTGATGGAAACACTAAGAAGTGGGGTCTAGAAGGAGGTTTTCAGGTCACTGTGAATCTGTATAGGCCTAGATTTGTATAAAACCTACTTTAATAAGAGTTCTCAAATGCTTTGAGATCCCCATCAAGACCACTGTCCAAAGGTAGGGGAGAAAAGATGGCAAATAGGTCAAGGGGATGTGGCCCTGTTTAGAAGTAGGTCTTTGGGGCTAATTCCAATCTCTGTTTGTTAGGATACCAGCAGTCCAGTTCAGTAGTGTCAGGATACCAATAATCCAGTTCAAAAATGTCAACAATGGCAGCATGATGCAGCAGAAACCACCAGGCCTCTGCCGAATCAAAACAAGTCAGCAGGAATGATCAGGACCAGCTGGAATGCCAGGAGTTCTCTGCTGTGCCTCTCTCAACTCAGTGAATGCCAGTGAAGACTCGAGACCAACAAAGAGTTGCACAGCTAGCTATGCCAGTGCCTTGTCACTCTCTGTTGAGTCCCACTTATACCTTCTCCAAACATCATGTGTCCTCCCCCAGGTCTTGCCTCAATTAAACATCATGTGAGTTTGCCTCAGCAACATACCATGTGAGTGTATCACATGACACAAGCAGAAATTTCCACTTCAGGTGTGCTATTTATTTATTATTTATTTACTTGGAGACAGGGTTTCTCTGTGTACCCCTGGCTATCCTGGAACTTGTTTTATAGACCAGGCTGGCCTTGAACTCCTCAAACTCACAGAGATACAGTTGCCTCTGCCTCCTGAGTGCTGGGATTAGATTCATGTGTCACCACTTCCAGGATTGTGTGTGTACTCTTAAAGTGAATTTTGGGGGCTGCCTGCTTGTTCTTCAGTCTTTTTGCTGTCTGACACAGTGAGGACCACAGCTTGGTCCATTACACACTACAAGCCATCACAGGCTGCCTGGATACAGTCTGAAAAACAGCAGCATCACCTGATGGTAGGCTGAGATGTCTGGAATTCTGAGCCACTAGTTCAGATATTAGTTTATTTCTGGCAACAGAAAGCTGGCTACCACAGCTTACCAACAAATTGTGTTCTACACAGACCTACCTACACATTGCAGAGTTAATGGGGTAGGGGACGGGGATGGGAGAAGACTTGGGTTTTCTTCTGGGAATTCCCTTGATATTTCCACTGAACCTAAGATGACCCTTTAGAACGCAGAGTGTTGGGAATAGAAGAAATACCCACACCCCACACACTGAGAAACAGGACACAAATGGGGCCAGGAGAAAAAGTCTATGACAAATTCAAGGCAGGAGCAAGGCCACCCAGGTTCTCACACTTCAATCCTAACTTGGATGCAAAACAAGATATAAGAATTCAGGATCATAATCAGGTCCACAAAACAGACAAAGATCTATGAACCTGGGCTGGATTTTCAGTCAATACCAGACAAACACAACTCACAAGTGTTTCTGAAACCACCAAGACAGCAGAAAATCTAGAGATTAAATCACAGCAAACATCCCACCCCTTACATACACACACACACACACACACACACACACACACACACACACACATACACACAACCATCATCCCAGATCCCATAAGTCCTTGCCAGGCTGAGCTTTGCCATGTCATTATAAATGGCTTTGTAAATACTTCATAAATATTAGAATTCCATATGCATGGAGAAATGTAACTGCCTTCTAATATATACCTAATGAAGTACTTTTAAATTTCTTACCTGCCTAGAATCATGAATCTGAAATTGCGTCCCTTTCGAAAGCAATTTCTCATTTTGCCTCTGGGGAAAGGACTCTCAAGGAGAGGAGAAGACTTGTCCAGACTAGTGCCCATAGCATTGGTTTAGAGCCAGGGCCACCAGCTATGACAGCCATAGTCATGGTGTAAAACAAGCAAAAGTGGGAGAGTGCAGAGAAGGAAACTCAATCCAGAGTGGCTGATATTGAGAGCAACTCCCACACAGCTCCATGGCCGTTGCATTGGAAAAGCTGGCTCAGTGTCTTTGGTAATTTTTCAAAAGAATCTAGAAGTCAGAATTTTATGTGAAATCACTGTCTTAAAAGGTTGGTATGATAAATGATCTGAGTTTGAAAACCTTTCTTCCAACTAAGAGTACACGTAGGACTCCCACCCAGGACCCCAGGTACAGACAATAGAAACACAGCACGAGCCCCATCCACCTTTGGACTTTGCTATTTTCCACAGGTGTGGCTGTCTCTTTCAACTCATTTAAGATAAACTAGGAGCATGACTGGAACGTCCCTTTTTCCCTTGAGGACCGCATACCAAGATATGGGTAACTCTGTCCTCTGTGGGTGATTCAGTTTGGCTCTGTAGATATTTCCTCAGCTATGCTAGTCAGCTTTTCAACGCTATGAGAAAATGCCTAAGAATATAAGCTTAAATTATAAAAAGGATGCTTTTGGTTAATGGTTTCAAAGGTTTTATTTCATCGCTACTTGGCCCTGTAATTTTTCGCCTGTGGCAGGGCAGATCAACATGTCAGACAGCATGTGTTAGGTTAAAAACAGCTCACTTTGTAGAGATCGAGAAACAACAGGGTAAAGGAATGAAACACAGTCCCAATATGTCTTTCAATGACACCCCAGCAGTGACCTAGTCCCTTCTGCATAGCAGCCGCCTCCTAAAAGACCCACTCTTCTCAGTGATTCCAACAGCTGGCAATCAAACCACAGGAGCTCTGGGAGAGCATATAAGACCCAGATGATAACATAAGCTTGACTTTAGTTTTCATCTACATATATAACCTTGATAAGACATATGCATCAGGGCCAGAGATGTAGCTCCATCAACAAACTGCTTCCTTCATAAGCATGAGGTCCTGATTGTGGATTCCCAGCATCTATATAAACAGCTTCAGATGGTAAGACATGTCCACAGTTTTAAAGTCATTGAAGCAGAGATCAGGGAATCCCTGAGATCCCAGAGCAGATAAGTATTTCTAGTGCAGAAACTACAACATGGGACTAGATCCAACCCAGCTATAAAAACCCAAAGGAAAAGAAAGACAATATCCTTTTACATTGACTCCTGACATGCCACTGGTGAAAGCTAATAAGACATCTTTGAAGTGATGCTCTAAATAGAAAAACAGTTAAAACACGCACTGATATACTCATCTGAGTTTTTCCCCTCATCTGTACGAGGCTGGGAAATCTGTCTGTAGGGCATTCCCAAGGCTGACACCCAGAGATGTATTCACATTGACAGCTACATTTGACAAAATCCCCACAGCATATTTGGAGAAGCCACAGCAGGCAAGAGGTCTTTATTTCCAAGCCCTGTGGCATTAGATAAAAGGCATTTCAAATGGTTTTCACACTCCAGCCTTATGGGGCCTTCACAGTCTTTAGGAGATTCCCACCTTGCATAAGAGCCTCAGGATGACAGCAGGTCAGCTTTAGAGCCCTGGAGCAAGGACAGAAATGATGGTACTCATCCCTTCCTTACCCACACCTGTCATCAAGCACAAATTATGCTAGAGACAAAATAGTTGTCTCTCAGATTCCTAAGGTTTGAAAATTCCAGAGAAGTCCATGAGAGCAGAACCTTCTTCATTCTTCTGGAGGCCTAGACCTCGAGACTGAGCTCCCTCCAAGACTACCTAATTCAATTACCACAACCCATATGCAAGGAACTATTTTTGAGAAGGCTGAAACCCCTGTCACAGTAACGCAGTGTGAATCTGAGCTCAGATATTATGCTTCAAATGTACCACACTGTGTCTCCATTGCAACTTCCTGTCAGTAAACTGTCTACCTACCCCTTAGCTTTAAAGAGCTTCAAGTAAAGAAAAGGGTACTTTCAATGCTTCCAATAGGAGCCAGTGCCATACATTTAAAAAAAATAAGTGCCTATGATGATTTTAGCATCCCAGGCATGATAAATTGCACACCCTTGGCAAAGTACGCAACACATGTACTAATTAATTAGCTGTGTGAAACATAAGGCAGATTGGACAAGAAACAAAGAACGAGACTTCAGAGTTCATGGTAAAGAGTTCTGAATTTCCAAAGAAATGTATTAACTGCCTCTGGTATTTTGCTCCTCCCCGTCTATTTCATTCTGCAAATAAAATTACAAGCCTTTGTGCTCCTCTGGGCTTTTCAGGCTGTCTCTGAAGGCCCTGCTCTCTACAGCAATGTGCTCCCCTCCCAGGATGGTTTTTCCCATCCACAGACACACCCAGTGCTTCCTCCAGTATGTCAAATTCATAGATAATGAGTCCAAACTAAAAACATAATCTGCTTAGGAAAATTGACTCTGGAAGAAGGAAGGAAAAAAAGGAAGGAAGGAAGGAAGGAAGGAAGGAAGGAAGGAAGGAAGGAAGGAAGGAAGGAAGGAAAAAATGGAAGGAAGAGAGGTAAAATATGTCAACTTTGGCTTCTTGGTTTTGCATATTACAGGATTATTTCTTGGTTCAAATTGAAATCTCTGAGAACTAATCTCCTTTTACATCTATTCGGTCACAACTAGTAATTCTGATGGTGAAGGAAGAGGCAAAGCAGCCAACAAACCTCTATAATGTAGCAAGTACAGAATGCAAATGGAATTATGCTAAAAGGTTACCCAGACCCAGCAGTCAATAAAGTGTTTGTCATTCAAGCATGAGGCTCCAGGTTCAACTCCCAGCACCTACGTGAAAAGTTGGGTGTGGTGGCATGTTTATAATCACAGCACTGGGGAGGTAGAGGCAGGAGGATTCCTGAGACTCACTGGCCAGCTAGCTTTGCCTAACTCTAGGCAGAGAGCTCTAGGACAGTGAGAAACAGTCTGACAAAACACAAGAAAGAGAGAGCCCAATAAAGGGTAATACCTTCACCTCCATATACATGCACAAACATGCACATGTGCCTACACACATGTACACACTTATTAATAATAATAAGTATCTGTTCCCAACACGAGAGACAATCCAGAATTTTGCAGTCTCTCACCAAGGACATGGAACTAAAATAACAATCAATTTTGTTTCTGCCTAGTTGAAGAATTTAACATATCCTCTATATGCTTATTGATGAAGTATAAACAGGCACAAAGTATCTAGAAAGTTCATTGGCAATCTGCTGAAATGCTTTAGCCCTGTACATCCTCTTCCTAAGTTGATTCCAGGAGGTTAACCAGAGTTCCTGCAGTAGTTGTGTTTGCATCACTCTGAAAGAATGCACCTTTAGACACAACATGAGAGATGAAAGGGTTTATTCTGCCTACACTTCCAGGTCACAGTCCATCATTGAATAAGGCAGGAGCTGAAGCAGAAACCATGGAGGAAAGCTGATTATTGGCTAGCTTATTGGATTGTATTCAGCTGGCTTTCTTATATCCCAAGTTTAGGGATGAATTGGGATGGGGCCACCCACAGGGGGCTGAGCCTTCCTACCTCAATCAGCAATCAAGAAAATGTTACCCAGTCTGTCCAGAGTCCAATTTGACCTAGATAATTCTTCAGTTGAGAGTCCCTCTCCCCGACTGGAGGTTATCAAGTTGACAATAAACACTAGCCAGGACAATGGGGAAGGCAGAGTCAGAAACAGCAGCTCTGTAGATGGCAGAGGGAGTGTGAGGTGGGAGGTGTTCACATGGCAGCACACCATGAAGCAGAGACCACAGCCTAAGTCAGAGGCAGATATAACTACACCGCCTTTAAACACCATTCATAACATGAGCCTGTAGGCAACATTCCAGGCTCAAACCATAACAAGAACCAATAGAGACTCCCTGGGAGGAGGTTTGTCTGTGTTATTTAGAAAATAGGAAACTTGGGGGAAAATGCCTGACTTAAAAAGAGCTGTTTAAATCAGTTACATTATAAGCACAAAGTTAATGTAATATAAAGTTACTTAAAATGGTGCTTAAAAATGATAGTTAGATATGGAGAATATGCTCACAGTGGGAGGAGTGACGACTGGCCTTTTAAGAATAAAAAAACTGGGTTCCCCATCCCCCAATTTGAGACAGTGAAAAAAAAAAAGTTCGGCTCTTCCCATTCAAAACATATTCGTAGTGAATGATTCTCACGACATATTATATATTTAAAGTGCTACTTAATTATAATACACTTTTAACATAAGCCTAGTTGCCAGTTACTAAACAAGGAAACTCATTAGTCAAGTTTTGTTCATTGTTATTAATAGTTTCAGAAAGACATATCCGCTTTCGAGGCCCGGCTCTGGGCCAAAGTGAGAAATCAGCTTCGCATTTGACTGATCTCATTTTGAAACATACAAGGAAAGGCTGCAATAAAGCCGAGATCATAAAAAAGTCATTTGCCTAGCCCTCCCATTTGCGTCCTGTCCAGCCCTCACTGGCTGTTAAGGTAACGTTTGGAAAGAACATATTCCCTTCTCCGGTGATCAAAACGCGTCTTCTTCTCCATCTGCCTCATAACAAGAGTCATAATCCTCTTTTTATGATATCACCATAAAAGACACCAATAGAACAAAAAAATACATTGCTCCTGGTAATAATAGCATTTGTTATGGAAATGGTAGGGGTGTTCCCGTCGAGGTGCAATCCACTTTAATTAAGTCTCGTCAAAGAATACATTTTTGAAAACTTCTAAATCAGATATTGCAGAGCCATGAGCTTGCTGTCACAGGGAAAAAAATGCACCTCAGGGATTAAGCCTGGGGCTGAATCAATTTTCTTATTAAGACCCTGGATGGCTCAAGACATTTGTAATGGAAGTTAAGCCAAGCCTCTGGCCTTAAGTTCAAACCTGGCAGACTGAGAGCTTTTTAGGCTTAAGACATTGCCGGGCTTCCCTCAGGCACCTATGCTCTGTGGTGCCCACAGTTCCAAAACACTCCCTTAGGCTGTCCGGTTCTATCTCCATGGTGTACTTGAACCACAGGCACAAAGAGAGAACAGGCATCCCATGGGCTTATCATCTAAACCAGGTTCCTAGAAGGATAAAGACTAGGAAGATGTAGCGGTGAAGATGCTGGCTCAGTGCAAAGAAGGAAATGATGGCTTTCTCTTCTAGTATTGACTCTTTCTAACAATGCCTTTTAGTAACAGTGAAGAAGCATAGGTGGCATAATATAAAAAGAGGATGTGGCAACATGAACTGCTTACACTGTTGCCTCCATTACACTCTCCAAATGAGATTTCTTTTTCAATGACCACAAAGACAATGCTAGAGTGTTTAGAGTTGTCACGGGTTTGGTGAATAGGGTGAATTTTTGCCTTTTAACTTTTCTGTATGCTCAGAGCTTCCCACAATGAGCAGATTTAAGAGCTGGTAAGTGAGAAAACAGTGCTGCATCGTGTTTTAAAGAGCCAGTCAGATGGTCTTGGGAAAGTGTAGTATTGAATGTGGTCTTTGAAAATGCTCTGGTTGAGGACAACTAGCCAGGCGTGTCTAGGCTGGCCTGTCGGGTTGTAAACTAAGGCATGCAGCGAAGGTAGTTTGTATGGAGCTATTCTCTTTGAACTGAATCATTCTTTCCTGGAGGGAGGCTCCTGAGGACTCAGGAAGCCACTGAAAATTTTAATAGTTGAGACAGGAAATATATAGGTCTCAGGAAGGTCTAGAAACATAGGAGTTTCACAGGGGACTGACTCAGAGTTATATGAGCAGAAACAATTGCCAGGGAGAGACAGCAGCCAGTATTTTTAAGTTGGTATCTCCTGTCCCAAATCTGGCTTGGGTCAGGGCTGATAGTCTGCCACCCTCTCTCTTGTCCAGCTGTCTGACCTCTAAAGAGCTACATCAGAGTTTAGACATGTGGTGGTACACCCCATCTTCTACTTCCCATGGCTACATGCTGCTTCACCCATGACACAGAGAGAGACAGCTTCAGGGACCTGTCTTGCGTGTTCTCACAACCTTCAGCCCTATCACTGTGCATGGATCATCTAATGGGGGGTTTCTAGGACCTGACATGTCACATCAGTTCCCCAAAAACATGGCAAGTCCAGTCGGTGGTCAGCTTTTCTGGATGGCTTCTGCTCTCAGACCAGAGGACAATTAGAAAGAATTCATGGTCTATCCTTAAAGCCCTCCATAAAAGCAATCACATCTGTTCTAGGGCTAAAACAAAGAATGACCACCTAACTTAACTGCCCCAATGTCACTCCATGGAGAGCACATTGGAGATGTCTCAGTTTGAGCACAAGGCAGGCTGCCAAGAGGCCAGTAAACACAGGTTCAATTCAGTTCAGTTCTTTTATCTCTGCTAGAGGGTGCCTCTTACCAGGGAAGATGTGAACCAAAATCTATTTACACCAGATAGAGTACTTGAGATCAGACCAAAGAAGCAATTCTGCATACGTATATTTATGGAACTTACAGGAGTGTGGGTGAGAAGCTACTCTAAGGAGTAAAGGTAACTCAAAGACATCTGTTTCACCAAAAAGCCCACCCCAGCCTGGGTGACCTGAGGAAAGACGCATTTCCGGAGCTCCCTGCATGATTTGTAGTCTCCCTTCCCCAGCCATTTTGACCACATATGTCACCCTAGGTAGGCACCTTGTGAATCATTTAAGTTTCAAGAGCTCTCTAAGACCTGTAAGTTTTGATTACGTTTTGAACCTTGTAAATTTCATTTATTTCCTGAGTCTTAGGATCCTCCCTCCAGGAAGGAATGTGTCAATCCATAGGAAATAGCTCCATAACTCCTGTCTTTGCTGCCAGCCTTTGTTTACATCCAACAGCTCAGCTCAGACAGAAGCCAGACCAGCTGCCCTTAACCTGAGCACTTTCAAGCCCCACGTTCATTTCTATGCTTGCTCAGAATCAGGGGACTGTCTCTTTAAAGCAAATTGCAATATTGCTTCCCCATTTACCAACTGGTTAAGTCAAGACAAAGACAGATTAGGTAATTATCTGCCCTTCTTGAGGTAACTCAAGGCTACAGCTGGCATCTGGACCCAACCTCTGGGGGCTTATAATGCCATCATCAAGGGTCCTCGATGAAGTCATTCTGGAAGCTAAAGAAAAGATCTCTACAAAATAAATTTAAAAATAAAAGAAATCACAGCAAGATCTTTGGTGTCACCAGAAGCTAGAGGCAGTCTTGGGATACCTAAGCTCATCCTCTTCTAGGCACTCATGGGTTACACAGGCATAGACCACCTCCCTTCTGTAGTCTCCAGCATTTGGGTCTAGAGGTCCCCACGCTGCCATAGACAGGATGGTGCCAGAGCACTATGTGACAGAGCTGGAAGTTTTCAAAAGGGTTACATTTCAATCTTACTCCCACTTCTGGCTCTCATAAGTGATCAGTCACATTACCTCTGATGAGACATGATATGTTTTTAGTAACCTGCTTAGTGTCTGCCAACCACCATCCTAACATAGATGGTGATAAGTATGTTATCAAGAACAACAAGTGTAAGGCCTGAAGCAAAGAAATGGGTCCAACTTCTTCCATAGCAGGGGTCCTGGGAAATACCACAGAGAGTAGGCAGCAGCCACAGGAAAGGAAAGGAGTAAGGTGCCAGACAATGAGTAAAGTTCAATCCTAAGCACTTCTGATAGCCAGGGGAGAGTTAGTTGATTTGAGGTAAGAAAGGTATTCATTTAACATCTCCTACCAGTCACTGGATGAGAGCTCTGGGCAAGGGTGGTCATATAGATCAATAGCACTACCTGAATCCCTGAGGATGTCCTTGGAAGAGGGCAACTGCCAGGCAGGAAGCAGAATAAGACTGTTCAGAACACAGGTCAGCCTTATGTGATGGGCTTGACTCAAACGTCTAGCCACTATGGCTGAAGGGGTTGGGGGTAGGGGTGTCTGGTTGAGCTTTTAAATAGAGGTATTGCTTTTTAATTGGGATAAACAAACTTTTTCTATAGAAGATTAATGTTTTGGGGGGAGAGGGGACGTGCATCAAACTTGTCATCCTTTTGCCTCAGTTGTCACAATGCTGAGAGTACAGCTACTCACCCAGTTAAAGATCAATGTCTTAATCCACTGGGGATGCTCTAACAAATGAACACAAACCAGGCTTGCTTCTAAGCAGTAGAAGTGTGTTGTTTATCATTTTGGATGGAACTGGTATAGCCAGGTTGTGGCAAGGCCTCTCTTCCAGCCGTCTTCCCAATGGTGTCTCCACAGGCCAATAAAAGAGTGAGGGAGCTCCCTCAGTGATTTTATGATGGTATCAACCATTCGTGAAAGCCTTGGCTCATCCTCCATTTTCCTCCCACAGCCCCACCTCCTAATGCTATCACCTTGGGTTTCAGAAATCTAGGGTGTGAATGTAAGGGGTACACAAATACTCAGTCCACTACAGCCCAACAGCAGCATTTCAGGCTCTGCAGACCAAAGGATAAATCACCACCTCTTTTTTTGTGTGAAAGTAGCCATAGACAATACATAGGCAAATAGACAATGCTATGTTTTATTTACAAAGCAAGAAGCAGCCCAAAAGATCACTGTTTCTGACTCTTGCAAAACAACAGTGATGACTCAATAAACACAGAACGTGCATTACCAGAATTATTCTTTAAAGGGAGATACTGGTACTCTCATTTCACAAGAATGAGGTAACGCTGTTAATCTACAACACATACCCAAAGACGTTCCTTTGGTTATTGGAAACACCCAGGATATACACTCAGATCTAGATGACACCCAAACAATATATGCTCCACACTAACCAAATATTGCCAGAGTATTAGAGAATTTCTAAACTATAACTGGGTTGGTAGCTTATACTTGTAATCCCAACACTCAGGAACCAAGATAGAAGAGTCAATTCAAGTTGAAAACCAGCCTGGACTACATAGTGAGTGCAAAGCTAGCCTAGGCTATGTAGTGAGGCAGTATCTCAAACAATCAAAAACTTTTTTCTAAAAGTACAGAAACCCTTTATTAAGTAAAAATCTGAGTTATATAAAAATCTGTATTATATAAATACTATGATCTTGGGTATATTTTGGAAAGTCTAAAAAGTTTGGGGATGAATGTCAAGAGTTTTTATGATAATTTCTGAGCTCTGTATTTTTATAAACATATACTTTTCTCAACTTTGCATATATTTATAATAAGCACATAACTTTCATGTAAATAAAACCTTATATGTATTTTAAAAATCACAGGGCTCTGGGGGAGCATTCATTGCTATTTGAAGTGAGATGTGGCTATCTAAGAAACTCAAAAAAGAAAATAAGCAAGACTTTTGATATCTTTTAGATATTAAATAATGTAGTTAAGTCGTATTACTTATATAATATAAACAAATAAAATAACCAATAACCCAGAATGATTTCCGTCTAAAGGAAATGCAAGGACAAAGTGTGGAGCAGACACTGAAGGAAAGGCCATCCAGAGACAGCCTCACCTAGGAATCCTTTCCATCTGCAGACACCAAACCTAGACACTTTTGCTAATGGCAAGAAGCACTTGCTGGCAGGAGCCTGGTGTAGCTATCCCCTGAGAGGCTCTGCCAGAGCCTGACCAATACAGATGAGGATGTTCACAGCCACCCATCAGATTGAGCACATGGACCCCAATGGAAAAGTTAGAGGAAGAAGTGAAGGAGCTGAAGGGGATTGCAACCCCATAAGAAGACAATATCAACTAACTGGACCCCCCAGAGCTTCCAGGGACTAAACTACCAACCAAAGAGTACACCTAGAGGGACCCACAGCTCCAGCTACATATGTTTCAGAGGATTTCCTCATCTGTCATCAATGGGAGGGGAGAGCCTTTGTCCTGTGGAGACTCAATGTTCCAGCATGGGGTGGGGAGGGGGAGGTACTAGAGCAGTGAGGTGGGAGTGGGTGGGTGGGTAGGGAGTACCCTCAGAGAGGCAGGGGATGTGGGATGGAATAGGGAGTTTGTGGAGGGAAACTGGGAAGGGAGACAACATTTGAAATGTAAATAAATAAAATAACCAATAAAAAAAATTATAAAATAGAGTTAGTTTGTACTTATATAATGTATTTTAGCTTTTCACTTAATGAAAAATTCTAAGAAGGCATCATTCATATTGCTAATAATATAACATGCATCTCTCACATTGTGTGATGAACATTGTGGTGACTGACCCTGGTGTGATGTCACATTGGGGAAGACAGTCTCAATAACTCACTCTGAAATAATGAGTGCTTTACAAGAATGCTACACAAGCATAACCTTTAGAATTTGACAAAGATTCCAGAGTAATGCTAGAGACGGAGCATCACAAATAAAATTCAGAGTGTCACTTGTAGTCTTGCTATTGCAACAGAAAATGTAACCTAGAGGTGTATGTGCCCCACATGTCACTGATAGGCTAGTACAGACTGGAAACAATGAAATGTGAATGAGAGAATTTTCACAAAACAACAGAATGATTCAAGGTATGCCCATGAACTTCTGCTGCAACACACTAAGTACTTGAAATAGTTACTGTGCTTGAAGCTGGGTTGTGTCTTTCTTATAATGAGACAGGGTGTCTAATCTGGGGACCTTTTCTGTGATAACAAATAGCTCTCCCGATGTGCCAGCAATAGATTTTTTTTCAAATAAACACACTTAATCTGACCCTTCAAGATTAAGAGTGAGAACGTGACTGCCTTTCTGAAGAGATAATCAGTGGGCTCAAGAGCACTTGTAAAGCCGTTCCTATCACTGTGTGATGCTTTTGGTTCATACAGGTAGTTCACCCAACAGTCAGTATAATGGTATTCACATAGGCACACTTACACCAAACTCTCCAGCATGCTTAAAAATCTTCCAGTCAAGTTTCAATGGGTTGGGGACACATTTGTTTAAAGATGCAAAGATGAAATATCTTCCAATTAGTTTGCAAGAATAACTGTCTGACATTGGGAAGATGGAAATTTACTAGCCCAATTTCAAGAGAAGCCATTGGATAATTGGTGGATGGCACTGAAAAATGAGACTCGTGATTGAGTAAATACAGCCACCAAGGCCCTTCTTCCACTGGGATCAACATCTCTTTGGGAGAAATCCTTTTAAATCCTGACAGCCATTAAAACTAAGAATATTTTTAAAAACTAAACTTAGAACTTCAATATCTCACTGTACCAAGCATTAAAATTTCATAAATAATGAAGCATATTCTATCTTAATACTTACTGTACACTATTATTAATAGCTTCAATATCAGCAAAGAAAGTGGCACAGAAACAGAATTTTTTACTCGGGCAATTTAGGGCACTTTCAGTGTTCTCTTTAAACTGAACTTTTAAAAGTTTTTTATTTGTATATGTAAAATAATGCATATGTATACCACATCTATATTGCATATATCACAATATATGTTTGGCATGTGTATATATGTGAATTAGGACATTTACATAAGGGCAGAAGATGTGGCTCACTTGATAAAGTATTTGCCTAGCATACAGAAATCCCTGGGTTCGATCACCCACACCCTATAAACTGAAAATGGTGGCATATTTCAGTAATGTCATAGGCCTGTGCTCTTAAGTTTTCCTCTGCTCTTTGGACTCGCTGTCTCTTCAGCCTAGAACATTCTTTCTGCAACTGGTCATGTGTCAAGCCCTTCTGTTTCCTTTCAGAAAGTCCCTTAAAGCTTTACCAGTGCCTCTCCAGAGATGCCTCACACAGAGAAACATCTCAATAAATAATTTTATATTGCAATGTTATATAATATTTTTATATCTCCAGAGAGGCTGTATTTCTGCACCTGAGATTTTTATTCTAGTGTTTGACACAAACAGCTGACATTTATCCCAAGACTAAGGCAGAGGAACAGATATCAAATTAGAGCAGGGTTGTCAGTTGCACAGTCTGCAAAGCTGATTGACATTCAGTAATCAAAATTAAAATTAGCTTCTCCAGTGAAGATTTAAGTCTTCTATTACTGAACTGATCATTAACTACAGACTTGTTTTTTAACAGGACATAGTGTTGAACAGAAGTGGGCAGATTTAGGAGCTGGGAGGGAACTGGAGAGGTGAATAAATCAAAGCACATTGTATGAAATTCTCAAATAATTAAAAAAAAAGTCAAAGTATTTTATTCTGTCCTATATTTTTTACCTCTTTTACTGAGTACCTATTTTTATTTACTTTTTGAGAATATCATATATGAATACTGTATTTACCTCATCCCCCATTCCCTCTTCTCCTCTAATACTTCCTTTCTGTCCTCAACTCCTCAAACATTTGACCTCTTATTCTTTAGTTATATAAACACTTACACACATGTGCATGTATAAATGTATGAATGGAACCTGCTAAGTTCATTTAATGTTGTTCATACATCTTTGAGGCTGACTTCTTAGAATAACCGACAGGGCCCTTGACCATGGAACAAAGTGACTCTCGTTCAGCAACCATAAATTGCCTGTAACTCTTTGTCTAGGGATAGAGCCTTGTGGAATTCCTTCATGCTTGATGCCCCAGTGTAGGAGAATGCTACAGCAGTGAGGCTGGAGTGGGTGGGTGGGTAGGAGAGCGCCCTCATAGAAGCAGGGGGAGGGGGATGGGATAGGAAATTTGTGGAGGAAAAACGGGAAAAGGGAATAATGTTTGAAATGTAAATAAATAAAATATCAAATAAAAATACAAAAAAAATTCCTTCATATATGTTTGCCTGTCAATTGGTGTTGTCATTTTCCAGGTCTTGTTTAGACAACTATATTGTTGCTGAGAACAGCTTCCCTGTCATATATTGAAGACACAATCTCCCAGCAGACATCCTGGTCCCCACTGATTACTTTTGAGAAACAGACTTTTTGACATAATATAGGATTGAAGTTATGTACTCATTTAAGAACCAACCTAGATGTTTGCACTGAGTTTTCTGGGCCCAATATTCAGAAAAGAATGATGTAATGATTTCCCAAGAGAACTCTGTGTAGAGGTTGCCAACTGTTACAGTGTCTATTAGAGCAATGAGACCATATCATAGAGAAACCATTTTTATATTAGCCCTGTTATCCTGTGCACCTATGATTTTTTCTGGTTTATCACCATTACAAGTGACAAAATTTCTTCTAAGAAGCCACCAGAGCCAATTCTCGAAATTGTTAACTGTTCAGGACCAAGGACAGAGCTTGCCTTGGACCAGGAAATGCAAATTAGAGTCCAGTTTAATTAAAGTATTTCATAATCTCCTGCCTTGTAGAGTGTAGATCTGATGATTAAACAGCACAACACAGTCTTCTATCAGCATCCTGAATATAGTTAGAGTGGGAACACAGCACACAGGTACACTGTCATGTGACTTTAACCATCAGCCTGGTCCAGATACCTTCCTCTGCTGATCCTCTATGATCTTTGGAAATTTGTCTATCATGCCCAAGTCAGGCACACAGATAAGCTAATACTTGTTTGGAACATAAAATTGAAAATATTCCAGAGATTATGCTTCTCTTTTGCCTTGGGCTATGCCTGTCCAAATTGAATTTACTTGAACACCGGGATAGCTATTACAATGCACTCTTTCAGCACTGCGCTATAATGAGATGGCTTTGGGTACTATAAAAAGTTAAATCAGTCGACAAATGAAATATTAAAATCATTAGAGAATTGGCCCAATGTACAAAATATTAACGCTGTAAGCTCTAAATCAGACACTGAACATGAATCTACTCAGGGCTTTTAAAACAAAACCAGGGAGCTTGGCCCTGAACTTTGGAACCAAGCTTAGGGAGTGCTTTCAGGGAATTGCATCTTCCCTGTCATTGCAGCTATGTCATGAGATACAAACTGAGGGCTATTTCCAGCCTGTGTATACTGGAGAGACTTCTCAGGGAATCCAGAGAAGTCATGTGACCAAGGCTTCAACTATCAATCATTCCATTTCCTGTCAAACCATGATGTCATTGTGAAGATAGATTTCAATCAACCCATGTTGCATGCCCAACATATATTCGTATTCACTCCCCTCTCCTGCTCTGCTTTCCATTAGCCTTGACTAAGTATTTGTCTGCATTGTGTGCCCTTCAATGTGCATTCAATGACTATACTAGAATCTTCTCCCCTCTAGTTGGTTGTTCTGCCATCACTTGTGGTATGTACATCCATTAGATCTCCCCGCATTTATGACTTGAATTGCAGTTAGTTATATAGACACCATTAGATATCATAGTTTAGATTCTCCTAGAACCATATCCTGAAATGGTGATCCAAGAGAGAATGGCATATTTATACAAAAATGATTTAGGTCAGAAAGGAAAGCTAATGACACCAAAGATTCATTCAGTGACAATACTTGATCCCAGAAGCACACTTTGAGAAATAATTTTAAACATAACCATAGAACCACCTGGATAATGTGCAAGGGAGCTTGGGAGTATATACCAGTACCCCAAATATAGATTTGAGTGAAACATGGTGGTATACACCTATAATCCCAGAACTCTGAAGTCTGAGACAAGAAGACTATTAGTTCAACACCAGCATGAGTGCCGAGCAAGCTCCAGTGTCTCTGCAAATTTCAGTGGATCTCTGATCTCACAGGCAAATGTACTTGGAGACTGAGATTGTAGGAGATTATGGGTGTTAGATGAAGATGATATATTCAGCTCAATGGACTAGTGGCCACATAAGAGCAATACAGCTGCACACACATACTGGATGAAAAGGCTGTGTGTAGGTTGACCAAGAAAACAACTGCAAACAAGATAGAGTGCCTTCATAGAACCATTCATGATAGTACCCTATTGATAGTCTTCCAGCCTCCAAAAGTATGAGACACTAATGTGTATATGTAAGTCCTTAGTATTCTGGTGTTATTTCTTATGACAGCCCAAGCTGACTAAGGCAAATAAGCTTTTTATGAAAAGCTGAAAGCTAGCTGGGAGTGCCCAGGATTGTCAGACGTATGAGAGGCACTTTAAAACCCAGGCTTGGCTCAGTCACGAGCTTTGTAGCAAAGTATCAGTATGAGACAGCGATAAGGTGATGGTACCATTCCCAGCGCCACCCAACTGGAAAGAAAACCAGTGTTTATTGAGAACTTACTCCATGCCATGTTTTACCAGAATTTTTAAAGGTTTACTTATTTTTACTATGTTATGTATACATACTTGCTTGTCTGTACTTGTGTCATATGTGTGCAGGTACCTGTCGAGGCCAAAAGAGAGTGTTAGAACCTCTGTAACTGGAGTTACAGACAGGTGTGAACTGGCTGATATGGGTGATAGGAACTGAATCTGGGTCCTCTGCAAGAACAACAAATACTCTTGACCATTGCACCAGATATTTTTAAATCAACTTTATTAGTGTATCATCTACATACAATAAAATACACACATTTGAAGTCACCATCTACAAATTCTGATCATTATGCATTCCCAGGATACAACCATCACAATCATTCAAAGATTCTCTTGAGGACTGGGGAGATGGCTCAGTCAATAAAGTGTGAACTGTTCAAGCTTGAGGATCTGAGTTCAAATTCCCAGAACTTACATGAAAATCAGAGATGTTGGAACATTCTAGTACTCAGGAAAGAAAGGCAGGACCGGGCAGTGGTGGCACACACCTTTAATCCCAGCACTTGGGAGGCAGAGGCAGGCGGATTTCTGAGTTCGAGGCCAGCCTGGTCTACAGTGTGAGTTCCAGGACAACCAGAACTACACAGAGAAACCCTGTCTCAGGAAAAAAAAAAAAAAAAAAAAGGAAAGAAAGGCAGATAGATTTGATTTTTGAAGTTCAATGGCTAGACTGCCTAGCCAAGCTGATGAACTGCAAGTCCTTCTCAAGACACACAAGTAGATACTGATGAATTCCTTCCCTGCCCCATCTCTCACGCACAAGTGCACACACACACACACACACACACACACAGAGAGAGTCTCTTGGACCCTTTCCTAATGAGCTCTCTTGCCTGGATCCAGGTTTCCACTTTTGTATTAATTAGATCTGTCTTTCTTAGCATGTCTGTAGAATCATAGAATAGTCAAAGTACAGTTTTCGGTGTTTGGCATCTTGCTCTGAGCATAACACTTTAGATTACAGTTATTATGTATTTATTTATTCATTGTGTGTGTGTGTGTCTGTGTATGTGTGCAAATGCATGTGTGCCACAATGTACATGTATAGATGTAGGTAAAAGAATGGTTTGCAGGATTATATCCACTCTTTCCACTATGTAGGACCAGGTGATCATATTTAAGTTTTTAGGGTTGACAGCAAGTGTCATTACCCACTGTTATGTTATCGGCCATATTGCTACAAATACCAGAAGTCAATTTTCTCCCTTGCTGAATGGCTGCATTGGCTGAATGTAGAAGTGCTATCAATACACAATAAAAGTTACTTCCAGATGAACACATGCTAAGCTAAAAATAAAGTAAATAAGAGATCACTATCACAATGAACATGCATAGTCTATCAAACATCATAAATGAACACACAGAACACTATAGGATTTATCCATGTGATTGTGTGTCTGGTTGCGAGCTATGGTTTGCAGACATTGTATGATGTTACGTGTAGCCAGAACAAAAAAATAATTAAAATTTGAAGTATGGATTCTACCAAATATATATTGTATTATAAACTAAAAAATATCATTGCCGAACTATCGTAAGTTGGGGGCCATCTATGCCATAATTTGCTTTTTGGTTGACCTGCTGATGGACTCTGAGCATGCTTCAAGTTGGTGCTATTAGTAATTAAAGCTGCCGTCAACATTTGTAAGTTTTTTGTGAATGTTTGTATTCATATAGAGTATCTTCTATGAAGTCGAATCAAGGGTCATATGACATACGTATGTTTAATTTCATGTCAAACCATGTGACATGTATTTTAAATTTTATAACTAATCAACTAAATTTATGTATTTTTGGTTTGCTAATGCATTCACATACCTATGTACAGACCAAAGAAAGACATAAGATGTCCTGCTCCATCACTCGCTAACTCACTGCCTTGAGATTTCGTCTCTCATTGAACCTGGAGCAGAGTTAACAGCTGGAAGACTCCAGTAATTTGCCTGTCTTTGCCCACACCCCACAATGCTGGGGTTATAGGTGAACATGCACTGCCATGTCTGACTTTTTTACATGGGTGCTGTGGATTTGAACTCAGGTATTTACAAATTCTTACCCACTGCCTCTGCCCATCACACATTTTTAATTTACTTTATTTAATTCTATTGACTACACAAGTCATACAATTATTATTATTATTATTATTATTATTATTGCCACTGTGAGGTTCATGGAGGGAAATGACTTGTTTACATTCATGTAGCAGTAAGAAAATCACCCTATACACATACAAGTTTTCCCACCCTGATGCTATGTTCTTTCTATCACATTATCTGCCCTCTTTATTGTCTCATCAATGAAGACTTGATATTGAACCCAAGGATATGCGTAGTTTCTTCTACACTTCTAGTCTTTACAATTACATAGTCCCAGAAATGCTAGTGAACAAATGGAGAGGTGAAACCCCAGGGAAAGGGCACTCCAGGCTTATAGACCTTATCTGGACCAAGGCAGGGAGCTATCACTATTTACCAGAAAAGCTATTGAAAGGGAAGGACTTATATCCACCAGTGTGGAGTGTGTGCTTTTGGAAGCTGTAATCAATTGCCTCCTGTCAGGCTTAAAAACGCAGCCAGTTCATAATGAACACAGAGAAGAGAGGGAGCCTTGTCCTTCCATCATTATCTGAGAAGAGCTTTAAGTCTTAGCATCCAGCCACTCAGGTGAGTTTAGGATCTCATATAAAATCAACCCTAATGCTGACCAAGGCAATCCAATCAATTAAAGCGTGGTAAATACCATTCCACAAGGACTCCAGAACTCACAAACTAGAGAATCAATTCACTGGAACAAGAAAATAAAGGAACCGTAGGGGTTGAGGTCAAATCTTTAGCAGAATTCTAAAGGGAAGAATTGGCCTGGAGAGCAAATCTTTTAGTACTTACAATGAAAACTCTGGTTAATGTCCAGAAATGAAGGCCATTAAAATCACATTAGGAAGGCCATGTTTACATTTCTATAGTCCACCAGATACCTTCACTCATACCAAGTAGGATCCCGTCTGTAAAACATAGTCTTTAGTATCTGTCAATAAGAAATGCACTTGAATTTCACTGAGCTGCAGTTCTGGAAACAAGCAGAATATTCCTTGAGTTCATGGCAGCATGTAGAACAAAACCCACCACAGATGCAACAGTAAGCAGAGGTGATACATTTTATTTAGTTCTTGCCTCAGTTCCTCAGATAGTGGCCTGATTCTCTAGTAGAGATTGGGACTGGTCTGTAAAGGCATCTAAGGTGACTTTAACCTCTTCCTCCTGACAAGAGCAGCTGGTTGCAAGGGTTTCCCCTTCCTATAACTTGTTGCAATCTATGTTTCTTTGATGTAGTTTTCTGCACTGTGTGGCTCAGAGATGACCATCTTTCCTTAAAGCACGATGATAAGCACCTGAACAGGTTAGAAGTAGTCTCTTCAATGGGAGCAGAGTCTGAAACTACTAATACTGAACCAAGCCTGTTAGCAGTAATATTGAAATGACAAGTTTTGCAAAAGGAAGCAGCCTAGCAAGAGGCTAGGAAAGTCTCTATGTATTTCTACAAAAGTAATGTTTAGGGACACGTGAGTTAAAGAAGTGGAGAAGAGCAAGAGAAGAGAGACTGACTGGGTTAAAGTACAGAAACTCACTTTCATTACATTTGTTACGTGTGTGTGTGTGTGTGTGTGTGTGTGTGTGTGCACAAATACATAGAATGTGGCAAGTTTTTGTTGTTTTTGTATACATAGCTTCAAGGCTGATAATGAACACTCTATAATGAAAAACCAATGGGGGGAGGGATCATCCCTGAGAGAGGTTAATTCTCTTTCTCCCAGCAGTCAGTAGTTAACTGTAGTTCTTTGTCTAGGGGTGGGACCACATGAAATTTCACCCTTCCACCTTAACATGTCCATTGATTGCTCTTGTCTCCAGTGTTGTTTATGCAGGCCGTTCTAGAAGAGACTGTTCCACAGGAGCCTCACTGGCGTTCTGGCTCTTATTCTCTTTCCACTCACTTTTCTGTAATATTCCATGAGCCATAGCTACAGGACCTGTGCTGTCGATGTATCCTTTGGGGCTGCACTCCCCATGACGCATTGATCTCTGCATTATATGCAGTGATGGTTCTCTTCAAAGGTCTCCATTTGCAGTAATGAGAAGCATCTTCAATGAGGGCTGATATCTACATGGATACAGGGAAGGCGAGCCACACTCCAGTCAGTGACTTTTTATTTAAATCAACTAGAGGTAATTAACTGACAGTGAATATGACCAGGGATATGTACAAGGTTTATTTGGGTTCCCCATTTCACTTATATGTTCGTGCAATGCCTATAATATAAATATGGCATGTTTAAAAATATTTTAATGACTTCCGGTTTGGGACCGAGCCTAGAGCAGGTCGCAGGCAGCAGCTCCGTACCCAACCGCAGAAAACCAAGAAAAACAGGGACTCCCAGGAGCTTGAACTCACGCAGCATTCCAGGTAAAACTGAATCACCCGTGATGCCTGCTATTAGAAGTTCTAACCCAGATGGACCAGAAGCCAGGAGCCTCGCCCTTACCCTCACACCCTACCTTTTCCCACCTGCACAAGGTCCCCTGAAGCTGGGCAACTGCAAGATCCTGCTTGGCAACTGCAGATAGACTCAAAGCAGTGTACCATATCATCTGAAGAATAGCAGGGAGACCATAACTCAAGCAGTGTACCATATCTTCTGAAGAATAGCAGGTTCCAGTCCTCCTCGCCCCCACGAATAACCAGGACCCGCCGGTCGGGCCAAGTGGCACCCAGACGTGGGGCTCGAGGCACGGACCCATCCGGACGGACCCTCATTGAGAGGATGTGCGCACGACATCAAGATTGAGCAAGACAGAGATCATCGCCCGTGACCTGTCATCCACAGAACCAGGTTGATGCTGCCATCAAGAAGGCAGTTGAAGTTCATTACCATCAGCTGAAAATTGCAGAGGATCCAGAAGTGACTCCGCAGGAGACTGACACAGCTGTCAGCTCCCCTGCCTCCCCCTACGGTCGACCCCTAGACTTCCACGCCCTCCAGAAGGGTTCCTGGTATGCCTGGCTTTGCCCTCATTTCTCTCGCTAGAGAGCTTGGCCTCTTGATCACCACAACAAAAATTGGCTTTTTCCTAAACCAAGGCCACCCTTGATATGGCCGCTAACATTGGGGAGCCTTCCTTTATGACAATATTACACCCCAAACTGACAAATGGTTGGTAACTTGAACATTTACAAGAGACTAGGATGGCTGTGAGTTAGCCCAATGACGGGATTATTGTAGGTCCACTTCCCAGGGGCCCACCCAATGCAGCCGAAAAGGAGTGCGTGGTGCTGGGAGTGGGTGCAGCCTACATGGCCTAAGACAGGGCTCTCACCCTCCTTTCACCCACATCAGAGTCCCTTGACGTTGCCCATCGTCGACAGCCTAAAGCCTTCGACCATCGATGTGACTCGTCTCACATCAGTGTTTTGGGGTTGTGAACTTGTCTAAGACCCCCCATAATTAGACATCCAAATTCAAAACTCACATAGTTGGGATTGAACATAAGAAGCCTTCTCTAACTAAACAGAGAAGGGGGAGATGCCAGAAGCCAGGACCCTCGCCCTTACCCTTACCCCCTACCTTTCCCCACCTGCACAATGTCCTCTGAAGCTTGGCAGCTGCAAGATCCTGCTTAACAACTGCAGATAGACTCAAAGCAGAGTACCATGTCTTCTTAAGAATAGCAGGGAGACCATAACTCAAGCAGTGTACCATATCTTCTGAAGAACAGCAGGTAGATCATAATTCAAGGCAGTGTACCAAGGCACAGGCCAAGAAGATTTTGTACCTTTCCACCACCTGGACCCTCTTACCCCCTCCCCTTGTAAAACATGCTATAAAAAAGCATTTCATGTTCAAAAAAAAAGAAGAAATTTAAAAAAAAATACTCATTTATAACAAAAAAAAATATTTTAATTTTAAAAACGTCCAGTCCTATTCATTTGTATTCTTATAAATGCCATGGTTCCAGTGTCCTGGTTGGTTCCAGAATTATAGTACAGATAACCAGGGAGGAGCTCCTGGTGGGAAAACACTTGATTTTACACCAGAATTAGAGAGATTAGGTATCTCAAGCTGTGCCTGCCTCTGTAGCCCTTGGGAAAAATGGTTTTAATTTCTGAAAAAATAAGGCGTCTATAACCTGGGAGGATGGAACTAGGAAGTAAGATGCTAAAATATACAATACTTTAGATATGGCACTTCTGCTTGATTATTTAGGTAGATCTACTTCACAGCGTGTGTTGTAGGGCAAGATCTGATTACATTAAGTAAAACAAGAAGGAAAGCATTTGATATTTTATTTATAATAATTACCAATTCAACTAGCAAACTAGGGTCCCTGTGAATAACATTTATGATAACCATAGAGGGGACTGTAGTCAAACCCGTTTAACCACCTTACAATCTCCCCATGGCTACTGAAGGATCTTAATCTAATCTTCAGTCATTTGTGGTGGTTGAAAAGCAAGTCAAGGGTAGGCGAGATGTTCCGTGGGTAAAGGTGCTTGCCGTGCAAGTGTAGTGATGTGAGTTCTATCTCAGGAACTCCTGTAAAGGTAGAAGTAGAGAATGGTCTCCACAACATGCTGTTCTATCAAGGGATACGGAGTTTGAGTCTGCACGCAATACCAGCAGCTACTGGACTTCTCTCTGTCATACCTCAAACTACCATGTTTCATTGTCTCATAAATTTCCATAAAGGTGTTTGTGAGATCTGCTTTCTTGTCTCCATGTTTGGTTGTTGCACTACTTCTCTTTCTGTTGCTGTGATAAAACTCTAAGCAAAAACAGTTTAAGAGAGGAATTGGTTTATTTACACTTACACTTCCAGGTCATAAGTTGAGAAAAGACAAGAACCCAAACAGGAGGTAGAAGTAGAAACTTGGGAGTAATGTTGCATGCAAGTTTTCTAACCCAGGTTCATAATTAGCTAGCTTTCTTATATAACCCAGACCCATCAACACAGGGACTGATACCACCCACAGTGGGAGACCCTCCTAAGTGAATTAACAATTAAGACAACTACCAACTGATGTGCCCACAGGCCATCATTCCCTCAGTTGAGACTCTCAGGTGACTCTAAGCTATGTCAAGGGGACAGTTAAAGCTAACTAGGGTGCTTATCTCAGAAGTAAATCTTTTGACTTTTGTAAAGCTTGTCATTTCTGGGATTGAGCTAAGCAGAACTGGATACCCCCACCCCACCCTGGTGTGCTGCTAGTTGAAGAAGGCTTCTTTAGAATACTTACTTATACATAGAGCCCCTTTCATGGAAGAATACTTCTCTACATAGTCTGAATCTGGTAGCACCAGGTACATAGTTGAGAACTAAAGCAATGGGGACATAGGGTGACACATACCCTCTTCCTGCTCTTGCAAGAAGGCCACATGATCAGCCTGTCCAACTTTTGCTCAATCCCCCTTCATACCACGAGGCTCCTTTTCTTTTGCTGGGTTTCAATATTTTGTTATAAACTAGAAGGCCCCTTGGGCAGCCAGGGTTGGGACTGTGACATGAAAAAGCAGACACCCAAGCTGTTATCGCACATCTCCTGGGTTTATCAGGAATGGGCTTTATTAACAGGAAAAAAGAAACAATTTGTTTTCGTCTCACCCTAGACATTCTCTACTTCCTGCTCCTTTCCTCCAAAAGGTCTTTGCCACTCTGTCCCTGGGTAGAGATAATCTCCAACAGGCTTTACACAGTCTCAGAGGGCATTGATCATCCATGGTGTCTTCCATTATGGCTGCCCCTGACTGTCACAGTCATTAGTCATGTTTGTCAATGATTCTCACTGTGGTAACACTTCAGAAAATTCTTCATAGGTTAGACAAAGGCATGCACAATTTGTTTTTTGACCACTGGTACCATGAAAGGATGTAACTGTGATGGATCTCTAAGGATGGCCCCAGTGACTCAGCAGGCTTTATACCAATACTTAAATTTAGACCCTTTCCATGAATGTTAGGTACGAGCTGCTCCATAACTGGTTTCCACTTGTGGTCTGATCACTGTGCTGCAGAAGGAAGGTGATGAGCATGTGTAGAGAGACCACATGACACTAACTAGACTTTGCATTCCAAATGAGCCCAGGCTTATAGTCAGTCTAGCCAACCCAGTAGACAAGAGAAGAAGTTGTCAGAGGATTCCAGTTCCCAGATATAACACACAACAATGATGAACAATCTCTTTGTGTACTGTTTAAGCTTGATTGTCAGCCTCACTGGACTTAGAATCACCATGGAGACATACCTCTGAATGTGTCTCTGATAGTGTTTCACAAGAGGTTTACTGAGGAGGGAAAACACTAACCTTGAATGTGGGCAGTACCATCCCATAGACTGAGACCCCAGACTTAATAAAAAGGAGAAAGCTTGGATGAGTATTAACATTCATGTCTTTCTGCTTCCTGACAACAGACAGAATGTGATCAGTCACCTCATGCACCTTCCGCCATGCCTTCCTCACCATAATGGACTATACCTTCAATGAGCGAAAACAAACCCTCCCTTCCTTAAGTGGCTTTTGTCAGATGTTTTGTCACAGCTGTGAGAAAAGTAACTGGTGCCCCTTCCATGTTGCCATATTAGTTTTATGATGGCCATAACCAACTGTCTAAAAAAAACAACCTCGTCGCTGGGCGGTGGTGGTGCACGCCTTTAATCCCAGCAGCTGGGAGGCAGAGGCAGGCGGACTTCTGAGTTAGAGGCCAGCCTGGTCTACAGAGTGAGTTCCAGGACAGCCAGAGCTACACAGAGAAACCCTGTCTCGAAAAAACAAAACAAAAAAAAAACCAAAAAAAACAAAAACAAACAAACAAAAAAAAAAACAACCTCAAGAAAGAAATTTTGTATTATGGTCCATTGTTCCAGGAACATCAGTTTGTAGTCCTTGGTTCTGTTGATTCTGAGCCCATGATGAGAGAAATAAGCCAGTGGGAATGTGAACAGATATTGTTTGCTTCATGGTGAATAGAAAGTGGTGAAAAGAAAACAACAAACCAGAAATAACCTTCAAAAGCATGGCCCTAGTGACATACTTCTTCTGGCTGAGGAACAAGTGCCCCACATTTGATCGTGTAAGGGATATTACATGTCCAAACTGAAATGTTGTCCTGTATCATTAATGACTGTGGTGGTTTGAGTATGTTTGGCCTAGGGAGTAGCCAAACTATTAGAAGACGTTGGCCTTGTTGATGTGGGTATGGCCTCGTTGGAGGAAGTGTGTCACTGGGAAATGGCCTTAGAAACTCTCTTCCTAGCCATATGGGAGCCAGTCTTCTCCTGTTTGTCTTCAGAACAAGATGTAGAACTCTCAGCTCCTCCAGTGCCCTGCCTACCTGGATGCTGCATGCATCATGCCTTGATGATAATGGACTGAACCTCTGAACTTGTAAGCCAGCCCCAATTAAATATTGCCCTTTATAAGAGTTGCCTTGGTCCTGGCGTCTGTTGATAGCAGTAAAACCCTAACTAAGACAATGACCCACAAGAATTATGAGCAGCAATAGCCTACCATGATCGGCCATTACATTACGGTGCAGACTCTTAAGAAGCATAAATAATTGAGTGATGTGTAGTCCATGGGGTTTAGGCTGGAGTCAAAGAAAACTGAAGAGACATATCTTGAGGCAGGCATGCTGTCAGGTCAGGACTGTTGTGAAAATGGAGACCCACTCACAATCACCAAAAGAGCTGTCCTCCTAGTAAGGGATTCCTGAGAGTTTGTGACCTAGCCTGGAGGCTGAGCTAGAAGAGATACATGGGTAGATCTCCTATGTCTGGGAAAACTGAGGGGAGCCCTAGTCAAGTTGAGAGTGAGGAAAGCAAAGGCTTAGGGGATGCTGGGCACAGAAAGCTCACAAGCTCTGGAAACAGGCAGAGTAAAGCCAATACGCAGTGTCTCTCACAAGAACGTTTTCAGAATCCTGCTAAGTTCCTCTATCTCTATGATTGGTAAGACCACTATCCCACTTTATAGGTTATGAAGTGAAACCTTGGGCACTAATAAGCCTGGAGTACAGTACATGTCAGATGTTTTGTCATAGCAGTGAGAAAAGTAACTGATGCCCCTTTCATGTTGCTATATTAGTTTTATGATGGCCATAACCAAATGTCTAAGAAGACAACCTCAACAAAGGAATTTTTATTATAGTCCCAC
Source organism: Grammomys surdaster (assembly GCF_004785775.1). Taxonomy (NCBI): domain Eukaryota; kingdom Metazoa; phylum Chordata; class Mammalia; order Rodentia; family Muridae; genus Grammomys; species Grammomys surdaster. Next base: position 2,660,033 of record NW_021604657.1, read on the forward strand.
CATCCAGGATGCTGCAAGTTCTTACTCATCTTAGAGACAGGAGATAGGGACACTACTTACTTCTTCCCAGGTGTGAGAAGGCTAGCGTTTCTTTCTGGGACTCGGTGCATTTCCATGCCCCTTACCAACTCTGTCTGGATGCTGACCCTGCAGTGCACATGCCTCGTTGTCTGTCTCTTTGCTTGCATTTCTCAGGTAGGAACTGCAAGGATGAACACTTCCCTGAAGCCCCTGGATATAAAGAAAAAGACTTAGAATTTGAACCCAAATTGTTTCCTTTCTCCTTGTCCCTTTAAGGCCGGATATTCTGCCGTTGCCAGAGTCATTCATCATAAAGGCATGAAGTGAACAGCTGTGTGCCCAGGAGGGGGGAGAAAGGAGGGATTCCAGCCAGAACGGTATTAAAAGGTGAGGGAAAGCATGGGCAGGAACACAGCAGCCTCTCCCACCACCACACGCTGAGGAGCTGCCAGAGGCACCCTGGAAAAGTATTGTTTCCACACCTCAGTCTCTGGGACTGAATGTTTCTTTCTGCACATGACCTTTCTCCACTGCAGGATGCCTTTATCACTCTCTAATGGCCTATTCTCAGCTTTTCTCCACCTCTTTTATTCTTTTTTGGCTCAAGAACATCTATTTTTTTCACTCAGCCGATAATTCTGTTCAATATCTAATTCATCTTTTCTCTTGAAGGAAAGCCAAATGGGGGCGGGATACAATTATCTGTCGATTTCTAAGCAGCCCATATGTCCACCAGTATGAAAGCTGAGTTTTCCTCATGGGCAATTGTGGGACCTAGTGAAATTACATTTAGGAGCAAGCCTAGCTAGGCATCCCAAAGTACAAGCTTGATGTACATTTAACTAGTACACTGAGGGCCAAAGTCAATGCTATTGCTATGACCAAGTGCGTCTGCAGGGGGCAGTGATGAGCCAGACCTATCCGCAACTCCACTCAACCCTTATTCTGTTGGTGTTACTGGTGGTCCAAGGCTGGGCCAGGTGTCTCCAAGTTCTTGCCCTCTTACTTAAAAATTAAATAAATCAGTTCATGTGTTGCAAGAAACTACAGTTTAAGAGACAGCACAGACAAAGAAAGAGTTACACTCTCAAAACTGACATCAGGCTATATGAGTGAGGGGAGGGGGGAGCCCGGCTTTTTTTTCCTATAACTTCCATTTATGGAGTTCAAGAGAAGGAGTTTGGTTATGAAGGGCATAGTTCCGTATTTTGATTAATAGCTTGGCTTAGGCAGGCATTTGCTCACTACAAATGCCCCTTCCTACAATGTATCTGATTTTAATCATATGCATGCCAAATTATTCATAGGTATAAGATGTTAAATAGGTGTTTCTCCTAAAAGCTCACTTTGGGGACACAATTTGGGGACTTACTATGTGTGCACCCTAAACTAGTTCAGGCTGCATTGGGTTCCTGCCTTTATTCTAGATATATTAGGACAAAGTTTGAGTAGAACTTGTCCAAATATGGTAGTTATTATTAAGGGGAAGAAAAACTGATTTCATTGCTCAGAGTGGGGTATGCATGCAGCTTGATGCAGGCGGGGTCCCAGATTGCCAAACAGCTTGCTAAGGTAATTGTTCAGAGTTGGATGTGTGAGTGTTATACATGCAGATGAAACTACTAGGTTGACAAGTGCATTATTACAAGACAGGTATGTGTATTGCCCAAGCCAAGAGAGGTCCTAGGCCGAAAAGTTAGTCCCTATGCTTGTCTGCCTCAATGGGACATGAGACAGCTGTCATTGGGGCTATGAAAGATGGAAAATGTAGGTGAAGATTCAGCTTGCTCATAAAAGTCTAAGATATACTTTTAACAAAGGCCACAGGAGAGAAACCAGGCAATCCAAATCATGAATAGGAGACAATCGATATTTATTTTCATTCATCTCTAACTGAAATGTAGCTTTCCCCCTCCATTATAAAAGGAAACTAGACAGAAAGGAAACCAGACTAGTATTAATAATTTTGGAATTTTTATGAACAACAGACATGTTTACATCATCTTACAGCAGTTGCTAGAATATAAAAACTATTATTTATGCTCACTAGTACTTTGAGTTTATGAAGGTTATACCCATATTAGATCTTGTTTTTAATTCATTATCAGAAACTACAGAGAGTGTTAGGCCATAAATTGAGATTTTATAAAGTATCAACAGAGTAAGACATTATTAACTATGTTCTGTCTTTGTAATCATATATTCTGAGAAGGCATTCCTAGGCTGTATCAGACTACCAGAGGGGCCTAGGCTCACCATTCTTTAAGATCTTTTGCTCTAAGGGAAGCCTGAGGTTCTTTAAACCCCATTCTGACCAGGAGACAGAGAAAGGAGGAAGAAAGAAAGTAGAGAGGAGATAGAGCAAGACAGAGAGACAGAGACAGAGAGAGAAAAACAGAGATCTTCAGTCTCCAAACCAATTCCAAGAACATACAAAATAATACTAAGTGAAACCTAAGTTTAAGCCAATGAAACTCAAAACAAATCCTAAAAGTCCCCATCACAATAAAGGCACAGCAACACTGAGGAGTGACCTCACATTGAAAGTCCAAGCAGCCTGTGTCTGGCCCAGGTATTGAACAGTCTCAGTGTGGACCTGCTGAAGACAAGGAGCCAGAGGAAAAAATACCAGGCCCAACATTTACTCTCTCCACATGAAACAAGGTCATGACAAGGTCTGGTCCAGGTGGTAAGATCCTTGATGTCTGAAACACACTTAGTATCCCCATAGAAAAATGGAGGTCCCCCTGACTCCTCTCCCTGACAATGTTGAGGTGCCCCCACTGAGGAAAAGTAGGCTGCATCCAGGCATTCAGTGTATTGAGTCATCGAAGCTAGTCAGTGAAACTCATACGCTCGCTGTTCAAGTTATAGTAGATCCCAACAGACTGCCTTCACACTCCTTTCCAAACAGACATAGCTGACTTTTGGAGATCAGCTCATAAGTAATAGGGGAAGAGTCTGAGAGGATGTGGCAGGGTATCCACAAGGCTGCTCGTGGACTGAGATTTACTGAATGCTTACTAGAGACCACAGGCTTGGTTAAGCCTTCTAGAGATTACACTTCATTTCTACGATATTTTATGAGACCAGTATCTTAGCTGAAGATCACAAAGGAAAACATACAGGCTCTCTGAATCACACAAACAGCACCATGCAAAATTAAGCATCTATCACAACTTAGCCTGCTTCATAAGACAGTTGTTTTTATGGTTCTTGTTGTTGTTGCTGTTGTTGCTGTTGTTGTTGTTGTTGTTTTATTGCCAGGATTTCCTCTGACATCTCAGAAGGCTGTGAAGCAAAGCCCACTTCACAGGCATGTGAGTTTGGAATCATATAGCCCCGTTCTCAGAAGGATCTCATGCTAGGCTTAAGGCTCTGTAACCCCACTGTCTTGAGACACAACTAATCTGGAAATAAGAGTAAAGTAGTTAATATTAGTCATAAACATGACTGGCTTTAAAATTGCCATAGGAACACATCTTAGGATGTATCTATGATGGGTGTTTCCAGAAAGGTTTAACTGAGAAGGGACAACCCACTATGATTGTGGGCAATGGGTTGGGGTTCTGAACAGAAATAGAAGTGAGCTGGGCACAAGTGGGCTGTGCTCTCAAAATGTGTGCCAAAATAAAAGGCGGCTTTCTTCCCTAAGCTGCCCTTGTCACTCACTGCTTTTCACTTTGCATTGGACTATAGATTTCACATCAGGTCCTGACTCAGGGAGCCTTGCCCATCCACATTCTAATTCCCCCAAGAAACTCATCTCCAGCTCAGATGTAGCCAGTTAACATGTGACCGGCTCTGCAGAATTAATTGAAAACTCCCTGCCACTTGGATAATAATTGTCCTCCCTAACGTTATACTGAGAATTAACAAGTGATAATGATTTAACAGTGTACTCCAGGCAGCAGAGACTGGCCAAATTCTTTCTCAAAGGCCCTAGCTGTTACTTTAATCTTCTCGCTTCTTCCCTGTGTCGCAGCACAGTTGCTAATGACCTGCAATAAATCCAAGAAGCTGTGATTTGAAAGCCACTGAGATCCAGCTTGGAAACAAATCTATAACTTTCATTGAGAGGTGGTATCTAGGTTACCTGGGCCCAGCAAGGATCCCTCGATATTAAGGTTGTTCTTCTTTTGAAAACTGAATCAGCATCTCTACTGTCCTCACCCAGGGACTTGTACTTTTTTTCTTTTAATCATTCACACCCACCGTTTTTATCTGACTTTGCCAGGCTCCCTTGCTCTTTCAAGTCCAATGACTGGATTATCGAAGGTGATTGTAAATATGGCACTGAAAGGGAGCTAGAGACCAAGTAATGACCAGAACATCTTAAAGATATGTACCCTTGAGACTGGGCTCGAGTCCCATACTAAAGTTGTGGGGATCCCCTAGCCCCAGGAGCTCCCCCTTCCCCAGCTTCTGCTTCCACCCTTGATACATACAAGAGCAATGTTCAGAGGCCTCACAGAAAACTGTAGCCACTAAGACTCAACGGACATGTTTGTCATTGTAATCCTCTATCCATTGGGAGCTTCTCTGCTTATAGATGGATCTATTTGATAAAAGCTGAGTTGGTGATGTTCTTTTACCATTTTCCTTGAAAAAGTATAGTGATGAACTGAGCTCTCTCTAGCTGCATCCCAGAGAGGAACCCAGGGACGCTTGGGGGTGGGGTGAGTACAGCTTCAGGATCCTTGGTGCCCAAACGCAATCTGAAAGCTGAGTTCTTTGCAGTCTGCAGGTCAAAGCCTGATCTGAACAGAGCTAAAGTAAACACCATTTTCACTTCTCCCTTCGAATGTGATTGAGTGCCCCTGTGTCTGCAGCCAGGGAGACAGTCTGTGGATGCTGCTCCTGGCAGAGACTTCCTGCAGTTGTTACATGGTACAGAATGGACATATCATTCTACCTTTCCTAAATGGAAACACTACGCTTTCCAAAGCAAATCTGCACCTTGGAGTTTGGACCTTCCTTTTGCTTAACACGAGTTAACGAGACACTCAGTTCAGTGGTGTGAACCGTGCATAGCTGCCTATGGGAGAAGCTGGGAATCTGAGAAGAGACAAGCTTTGCACATAAATGTTCATCTTTGGAGGAGGAGATGAGGAGGCACCCCAATGAAGAATTATAATCATGTGAGGAGCTGAATGCCATTGGATATGCAAAGGCTCCATAGCAGGAAACTGGGGGTGGTGGCGGGACAGAATACAAGACCAGAAGCCCTCTTTATGGCAGCAGAGAACAGGAGAGAAAGCTGGGAAAATTCACTGGGGTCAGAGGAACAGCAGGCCAATGAGGCAAAGAGAGATGGGTCAATGGGGCTGTGCTTTAAAATGGTAAATTCTGGCAAAGCTGGAACCCTATGCAGGTGACTGGCGAGGAGGTATGACAGAATCCAGGGAGAGATGGCGAAGTGAAATGTCAAGGCATGACTTTGCACTCAGGAAGAAGATGGATTTACAAAAAGAGTCAGGAGAATGGGGGTGGGGGAGGGTGTAGGGAGAGCGTGGATTTTAAGACTTAAAACCAGTACCCATGCTTCATCTCCCATGGTGCAATGGGCCTGGCCTCGGCAGCATCACAGCCCTTCCTCATTTGTATGTCTCTCCTAGTATACCCAGAGAGGCTTAATTATTTAAATCTCAATTAATCCCCGTAAGGGTGCTTGCATGAGAAGTTTGTTTAATTATCTCCTTTAAACTCCCCAGTTGCACATGGCCTTGTTTGGTTTATTGATCACTCGAGCGCCAAGCTTTTGGCCAGGATCTGACAGCTGGAGTAGCTGAAAAGCAGTGCCTCAGAGGAAATTCCCAGGGCCACTCCACCCTGTATTTTCCAGGACCCAAAACAGCAGAGCCAGCCTCCGGCAGGTCATGGAAAACACCAAGCCTCCTTCACACTTTCCAGGTGTCTGTGACCTCTTCACACGTTCTGCCATCACATTTGCTCTTGGGCAGTGGCTATTAAGGGCCAGTTCCTAAGAACAGAAGATGCTATGCCCTCGTGGCACCTCTCCCCAACAGTACACCCCAACATTGCTTTCTGTTTTTATGGTAAAACACATGCAGTGTAAAATTCATGATTAGTAGCATTTTGCTCCTTTACAATGCTGAGCAATCATCTACATCAAGTTCTAGAACATGTCCATCTTTCTACAAGAAAAATCCATACCCATTAAGAAGTTACTCCCTATTCTCTCCCGTCTCCCGTCTCCCGTCTCCCGTCTCCCGTCTCCCGTCTCCCGTCTCCCGTCTCCCGTCTCCCGTCTCCCGTCTCCC
>NW_021604657.1:2671337-2699380 GCF_004785775.1 Grammomys surdaster
AAGCATCTGTACCTGAGAATGGGAGAGCAGGTGAGTGAAAACCATCTTCACCTGAGAATGGGAAAACAGGTGGGTGACAGGTGGGTGAGAACCATCTGTACCGAAGAATGAGAGAGCAAGTGGGTGACAGGTGTGTGAGAACCATCTGCACCTGAGAATGGAAGGGCAGGTGGGTGAGAACCATCTGCACCTGAGAATGGGAGAGCAGGTGGGTGAGAACCATCTCCAGCACAGATGTAGAAGATAAAAGGGGAATGAAAAAGCACCTGCGCCTTCTCTGAGTTTTGCTGTGAAATCCAAATTGCTCTAGAAAGTCACACATTTTAAGTCTGCAACTCTGCAGAACACATAACAATTGGAACTCATGAGGCTGGAGATGTAGCTTAGTGGTAGAACACTTCCTCAGGATGTGGAAGGCCTCTGGGTTTAATCCCTAGCACCGAGGGGAGAAGGATGAAGAGAAAGATCAAGCTCCTCCATGCTTTTTAGAAGAAAGATAGAAATCCACAAGCATACTCACACTCACACACATGTACAGACATACATTTGCACACATACATACATATACTCACACGCATGCACATATATGTTTACACATATACACTCATACACTCACTCACCGTGTACTCATATACATACACACATACTCACACAGCACACACTCACACAATGCACATTCACACAGCACACACATTCGCACTTACAGTCACACAGTACACACACACATGTTCTCATAGATACACAACCCATACATGCTCCTAATCACACAGAGCCTCCCGCTCACACTCACTGACATACGTAAACACATACACACACACACACACACAGAGAGAGAGAGAGAGAGAGAGAGAGAGAGAGGGAGAGAGAAGCATTGGTAGGCAGTTAACTGATTTACCTACAAAGACCTCTGTATGCAAAGGTTCTAGCACTTAAAAAATTACTATTTTATCGATTAATATTTAAAGCCACATACAATAAGAAATCATATAATATATTCCAAGTGAGAAATAAAGCATTATTTTTTTTAAAAAAAAGTCAACTTTCTTTTCTGAAAAGTGCAATGTATGTACCTTGTGTTTTGGAGTAGAAATTTAGATTCAAGTACGCTTTGTCCATCAAGACAACAGAAATTTAAGGCCCATGACACAGAAGCCTTGGTGTTTTCAGCCTTCAAAGGGACAAGCAGAAGTACTCTGCCCTGAGAAGATCACAGTCTAGCAACAGAACCCGAGAAGCTTGCTGGTGCTTGGCATCCCCTTGATGAGGCTGTCAAGGCATGGGGAGAAACCCATTTGGGTGGTACAGTGTGGGTCGAATGGATGAGGCTCAAACCTGGGAGGAGGCTATCCAGGTATATGCACACTATAGCACGGGGGGTCTAAGAATGCAGCTGGACCATTCCATTTACATCCCGTTAGCTGTGAGAGATGTGATGCAGACCTTCTCTGATCTACCTTGTGAGGTGGTGAAACAAAGAGAAGTTGTTGATGTCTCGGGGAGCCATGAGAGGGTTTGTACTGAGCAGGCTACCTATACGTGACAGTGGGTGTGGATGTGCATACTGTGTGGGTACAGGCTGTGTAAGTGTGTATGTGAGTGTGGTCTTCTTCAATTTTGCTTGATAGAAATAATGTATTTTTAAAAATGGGTTACAAATTTTACATATGTATACATTACTTTCACAAGTAATTATTTTACTTCTTGTTTGATGAATTTTTTTTTCCTCTAAGATTGTAAATAATAGGTTAGAAGAGATTAGCTGTCAGATGTGACAGGCACGTTCTGTGTTCAATTTGAAAAGCCCTCCTGGGATTGTGTAAATGTCCCAACCCTTCACCCCTGTTTCCTTCTACTCTCTACATACACACGGGCCTCACCTCTCTCACTGGCTCTTTCTCTGATCTCCCTTGATCCTGAGATATCTCTGTGTGTATCTTTGGAGACAAAGTTCTTGACCCTCCCCTGAATGTATATGTTGAAACCCTAATGCTTTGTGTCAATGAACTCTCAAACCACCTCATTCCATCTCAGGAGTACACTGGCAGAATGAGGAGGAGCAGGGAAGCTGAGGACTGACACGTTGGCCAAGCACCTGCCAGTGAACCCCAGCCTCCTAGATGCCATCTCCACTTAGACCAAAAGAGAAAGCCTTCAGAATGAGGGGTCAATAAGTAAATAATGAATAAATAGTTCAAGTGGTAACTTTAGGGCTTCTAGGAGAGGCAATGTGGTCATGGGGATGGAATCCTCATGATGAGAATAGGATCCTTATAAGGGCTCCAGAGAGCTTCCTCACCAAATTCCACCACACACACAGACACACACACACAAAAGAGCAGTCAGTCATGGTTTGCCACCCAGAAGTCACCTGCCCCAGAGAACTCTCTCGGCCTACTTTGACTTTCAGCCTCCAGATCCATGGCATATGCACGTGTGTAGTTTATAAGCCCGCCCTGCCATGATATTTCTATTATAATATCCCAAACAACACCTTCCAGAAGGACACCATTCACACGATGTCAGTAAGAGAAGGTGTCCGGAGTAGAAGGATCCTCCCTGTGATGGGAGCTGACTGATGTTTGTGCAAAGCAGACATATTCTGTGATAGATGGAGGCAGGTGCTGCCTGCTAGGTCCCTGTTCTGCATAGGACGGAACCATCCTGGTGCCTTCCTCTCTGTCACCTGAGGTCTCCCAGCCCACGGTCTCTCAGAAGCCACTGAAATCCTTTGCATCTCTGAGGCTTTTCGATCTCCCCCTTTTCTAATAGTCTATTTAAAGCTGGAAGATGAACCTCATTTTTTTCCCAAATGTAATTTGAGCACATTTGCATGATACACGCAGTAACAAGTGGGTCCTGAATTATGTATGATCTCCTCTAATGGGCCGGAGCTTGTTTGGGAAGTGTGATCTTATAAACTACTGGGTTTGCTTTTTATGGCAAATTGAACGCCATCCCCTACTCTTGCTTTACATATTCTCCTAATTAGGGGGAGATAAAATAGATTTTAGACTTGAAAAAAGCGATTTCTTTCTGAGAACCCACATTTGTATGGAGAATTAAGCTCATTCCAGTCAGCTGCACCCTCTAATTTAGAGCTGTTGTCAGCACAAAATACAATCATAAGATTTCTCCACTGGGGCTCTTATGCAATCCACTTCTTAAGGTGACTTTTTTTTTTTTTTTTTAGGTAGTAAACCACAATATTTTATTGTTGTTCAAACTTTCTAACTTTTGTTTTTTGTTTTATGTTGTTGTTGTTGTTTGCTTGTTTGTTTATTACCTTTATTTTTTTTACAGTTCAATCATTACACCCCTCTTGGTCCACCCTCCCATAATACTTCTTCATTTCCCCCTGCCCCTCCAAGGGGACATTTGATGTCCCCTGCCAGGCTTTTCCATTCCCTGGGGCCTCAACCCTCTGGAGGATTAGGAACTGCTTCTCTCACTGAGGCCAGACTTCTGCTGTATGTGTGTCAGGGGCCTCAGACCAGCTAGTCTATGCTGCCTGGTTTGTGGCTCAGTGTCTAAGAGGTCTCAGGGGTCCAGGTCACTTGAGACTGCTAGTCTTCCCATGGGGCCACTCTCTTCCTCAGCTTCTTCCAGTCTTTCCCTAATTCAACCACAGGGGTCCCCGACTTAAGTTCAATGGTTGGGTATAAGAATCCTATGCATTCTATCAGATCGCAACAGACTAAGACTAGACTTAAGGTGACATTTTCAAGGCAAAGAGGGGACCGCTAGGTTGACTCCCTCAGCAGGGTGGAGGAGGTGAATGAGATCTGGCTTTCCCTGAAGAGAGTTTATAGTTGCTCACATCCTGCTGATCTCTTCTCAGGAAAGGAAGTAAAGTTTGGAATTTAAAATTTGCTTTCACCTATAAACCTCAACAGCAAGCTGGGCTAGGTATCTCAGGGTATGTTCCCACAGCCTTGGGTAGGAGGAGGTTTGCTGGTGGCACTTGGTCATTTTATAGTGACTCAGACGTTATATGCAGGGTTCAGCGGGAGGGTGTCTGGGAGCTCAATGCTCAGCCATCTTCATTATAGAGGAGAGATAAATAGAGTGGTAGACGGGAGGCTGTGGAGAGATGAGAGAGGCCAACTGGAGAAAAGACAAAAATGATGGTGCCTGAGGAAGCACTGTGGCTGTACAAAAGTATAGTCCCTGTGGAAATGTCATGGCCCACATAAGGATAGGACCACAGAAGGATCATGGTTCTATGAAAGAGCAATCCCTGTGGAAGTACCATGGGCTATGTAAGGGCGGGACCTATGGAAGCATCATGGCATATGCAAGGTCAGAACCAATAACCAGAAATGTCATGGCATGTTCAGATCTTTAAAAAAAAAATCAGTGGAAGGCGGTCTTAGCCTCACATTTGTTGAACTAAAGAGCTTCTTCAGAGATGTCTCATCATAATAGAAGCCTCCTGACTGCTCAGGGACATTCTCTGTCCCTGAATTCGGAAAATGTGCTCAGAGTCTCCAGGAGCAGATTTTCTGGCTTCTGCTCATTTCAACCATTTACAATGGCCACACCTCTGCTATCATTATTGGCAGCAGTCCCTACACATTACTCAGGATACCCAGGAAAGACACGATGTGTAACAAGGACCTGTGGTTTGGTATATAGCAGAGACCTGGCTTGCTCTGGGCAGAGAGGGCATTAGGGTAGAGCAGGGATGAAGGAAGGAAAATAGGAAAGCAGAGACCTGGGAAGAGAGAAGTGTAGTCACAGAAAATGGCATTGTTGCCTCTCTCCCAGAACATAAACCCCCAAATCTTCAAAAAGATGAAAGAAGGTTAGTGGGGTTGGGAGGGGGAGCCCAGAAAGGAAGAAGCAGGACCGATAGGCAGAGTCCAGATGGTTCCGGCCCGGTTTTGATCCTCAGCAGGGGTGCTTGAAGCATTTTAAACAGAAAAAATAATGGAAGCAGGTTTGCCGAATGGCAACAGCAATGGTTAGAATTCAGGAAGCCTTTTCCTGTGCTCCGGGACCATGTTCCTATCTTCTAACAAGCCCCCTCCTTCATTCTCAGGGGCATGCTGGCAAAATGATGAGGAAGGAAGTTGGGGGCTGGCACTCGGACCACACACCTGCCCCTGAACCCCAGCCTCCTAGGTCCCCTCTTCATTTAGACCTCAGGAGAGAGCCTTCAGGATGAGGCTTCAATAAATAAATAGATAATAAACAAAGAAAGAAAGAAACGGGGGTGTTATAACCAATATTTAGGAGATGCTCATTTCATGGCTAATTTCTCCTGTCTCAGAACAGACCACTTTTGTGCGGCTGATGAAACGGACTTGATCAAATAATAAAGAGAAGTTGGATGCCGTGAGGAACAGAGAGTGAGATAATTAAGCCACATTAGCGAGCTCAGTGGGAAACAAAGAAGTCAGCTCAAAGAAGTCACCTTTCTTAAAAGGAAGAGAAAGAGAAGGTAATCTTTGGGTTTTGTTTTGTTTTTTTTCCCCCATTTGCCTTTGAGATGTCAGACTTATTTTTCACATCTTCATTTTTCTCCTGATTTTTTTTTGTTTGCTCTTGAAGGGCAGGAGGTACAGTAGGGTTCCCCACCTACTCAAGTGCCCCAGCTAGGATTTTTGTGGAGAAGTCTGGGGGGTGGGGGGCAACAATAAAAAGCATTGAGCCTGAGCCGTGGTGAGCTTCAACCACAAAGGCAGTGAGTCAAACTGCACTTCTCCGATGTCCCTTTCTCCTCTGAAATGTCACTAACACAGGCATATACATATATTTGAAAATACAAGAAAGCTAAGGGCAGACTGCTGCTTTTAAAGACTCAGAATCAACAGAAGATGGAGAAGTGTAAAAAACCTAAGGCTCCTACTCCCAACTTTTGAGCATCACTAGTGGGTTTGTTTGTTTGGTTTGGTTGGTTGATTGCTTGATTAATTTGGGGGGGCGGGGTTGTTTTGTTTGGGGAGAGGGGCTGACACTTAAGCTACCGTTCAGTCACCGAATGTGTCTAAAATAGCAAATGTGATTTCAATTTAGGTTATTTCTTTAGATTTTTTTTGTCTCCATATTCAAATTTAGATCTTCTCTGGTGCGAGCACGCGTGTGTTCATGCATGCGCGCGTGCTTTTGTGTGTTTATACTCATATCAATTTCTTCCGGAGGCTATACAGCAGTTAGTGTTAGACTATATTTCACACAGGAACATCTTCCATTGTACCTCTTCTTTGTCCTGTGTGACTTTGGCAGTAAAAAGGGAACCTCTGTCCCTGCCCACGAGTACAGGCACATGTGACCACAGTACAACTTCTGAGGCTAGAGCATAAGGTAATTACAACCTCTCGGCTCACTGGTAGAATCTACTCTTGGAATGCAGACACCACTGTGTTAAGAAGCCAAGAAGCCATGGATCAGTCATTCTCAAATACCCTGACCAGTAGTCCACAGAGGGATAGCATTTGCAGTCAGCTTCAACCACTTCTCTTTCTAGCACCAGGGGCCTTAGCCTTCTAATCCTTGCAGAGAGGCTCCATGAAGCATAGAGCCGAAACAGGTCTCTTTACAAACACCCAGGTTTATGGACCCCTGGCACAAGGGTTGTAGTTTGGCAACACTCAGTTCCCATTGTTGGTAGGGAAAGAGAATAGTAAACTGGAAAAGTGTAGTTCAGGTCCCGGGGTCTCCATGGGGCACACTTGAATAAAACATTCAATATCTATGATTCTCAGGCTCTTCATTAACAAATGAGATTAATATTTGCACATGGGGTTTTGTCCAGGATCATGAAAGATTTTGTGCAGGGAACACTTTATAAGCCTAAAGAAAGACTATTCAGCCACAAAGCAGTTTACTTTTAAACTTCAGAAAAGTCTTGTTGCATCCAATCAGGAACCTACCTGCCCCCAGGTGAGGGTGTTCAGTCAGACTCCTCGGGTGAGACTCGAGTGCTGTTGCTTTAACTGTGACATAGTTCTGATATCCAGGAAGAAACGAAGACTTATGTGAAATTCATTCAGCTTCATACTCCAACCAAATGGGCCACTTGGAGCATTAAGTGGTACAATATATTCTTATTAGGGTTGAATGTGCAACACTTCTTGGGAAATTCTTCCATTCTTAATTGCAAGGCAGGCTTGTCCCCATCCCATGGAGAAAACTGGGAAATGCTTCCTTAGGGGCATGCACAGAGCAGTAGAGTTAGCAAGAAAAAGGGGGCGGGGGGAGAACTCCTAACTCTGGGGTGATCTGAATGTGCCTTACTTTGTTGCCAATTATGGTTTTGGGTTAAAGGCTATCTCTAGGAAATTTTCAGAATATGTTAGGTCTCTCCTAACCCCGTCTCTGCCTCTACCTAAATGTATCCCGTCTCTATCTATTTGGGCCTCTGTCTTTACATCTCTACCTATCACTGTCTGACTGTCCTCTTTCTCCATCTTCCCATTTCTGCCTCCCTTTACCACTCTGCCTTCAAAGATCTTAGAGTTGTGAGTTGGTTTAAATCTTTACTGTGAGATTTCGTGTTCAGCTTGGCCAGTGCTTGTGGAATGCATTCTCTGAGCTCAGACACACTACCTGTCTCTGTCTCTGTCTTTGTCTCTGTCTCTATTTCTGTCTGTGTCTCTGCCTCTGCCTCTCTCTGTCACTCTGTCTTTGTCTCTCTCTCTCTCTCTCTCTCTCTCTCTCTCTCTCTCTCTCTCTCTTTTCAACACAGGTGAAAACCTAAGGAGATAACAAGCATGGCCCCATCTGATGGATGAGAGGCTCTTGGCCTTACCCAGCATGAACCAGTGAGGAGAACAGGGCAGAGTGAGGACCAGAGGTCATATGCAAAGGCTGCAAATGAGTATACTAGCCTCCCTACCCCACCCCACTGTATGGACTGATTAAGAACTGGCTGAAGCAGCTAGCACAGAGAGGTGCTCCAGGAAAAGGTGGCCTGCGGCTCATTATAATACTTAAATGCACATCCCTGGATAGAGATTTAAGATGCTTATGAGACACACGAAAAACGAAGTTTTACGACGAACCACATGTAACAGAGTGTTCACAAGAAAGTTCACACTGTGAAAAGGACCCAAAAGCACATGCTGTGCACATGAGCCAGAAAGCCCTCACTATGTGACATAAAGCCCCATTCTGTGTAGCAGGTGCCATTGAACTTCTAATTTTTCTCCCTCTGCACACTGCTTCCTCTGTTTCTAGTAAACTGTGCCTGCTTCTCTTGCCAACTCCTCGTTGTGGTAAAGAAGTACCTGGAACACCTAGAGTGGTACTGACTGAACCCCTACATCCCCAGCAGAGAACCTGACCTCCTCATTCATGGCCCTTCCACACTATTCCTGCTGGGGGTGGAGTGGGCTGTTTTCCCTTCATTTGTTTCTACTCGGTTCTAGAAGCGTGAGATGATGTTATTCGATTTCAAATCATGTCAATTAGCTCCTCAAACTGAGTCAGCACTCAGATTTTATAAGGGCTACGCTGATTGTGTGATAGAAGCAAGATTATTTTATGAATAAGCAAGATTATTTCATGATTATTTTATGAATCTTGTTGATTATAAGCAAAACTGAAAAAAAATTTTTTTTTTTGCACAGTAGGGCCATTAGTGTAGCCAAGCAAAGCAGAGAATGGTGAACTCAGTGAACTTTGCCAAATTATGTATCTTCCTCCAAAAAGCTCATCCTCCAGAAGAGATCACCAGGAAAGAGTTCTGAGGTAACACCAGCCACACCAGTCACCAGGCAAACCCACCAGATGTCTACACAACTTCTTCCCTTCCTGGTACGAGAAAAGCTGAGCTTGAAATTCAAATACCCGTTGACTCTCAGGCCACCAACATGATTAAAAATGATGTGAGCCTGTGACATTTACAATCGCCAGATTCATGTAGGGAATAAATTTGGAATCACCTATAGTCACCGAGTATGCAACTCCATTCATCTCTAGCTGTGTGCTGGGGGTCACGTGCTTCTTAAACGTTAATATTCAGACAGTGCTGAGTGGTATTCACGCCACGGGGCAAGGCACCATCTCCCTGCGCCGAAGTCTTAGACACTGCAAATGTGTGAAAATCGGGGTACCCAGAGGCACAGCAGCAGAGGACTGAGCAGTTGAGAGCAGCCACCCCTGTCCTGCCTCGGCAGCTACATGGGACAGACAGGCTTGGCTTTGCCGCAGGGGACAGGTGTGCAGGCTGAGCTCAGCAAATCGAATGGCACATCTGGGATGAAGTTTGTGTAGTTCTCAGCTTGAAATGATTCCCCCATTTCAACTCCATAAGGCCCTCCGTGTACGACGTCAGTTTTGCTTAGCTGCGGCGGCCACAAAGAAGCAATCTATTGAAGAGCTGAAACGGCTCTCCTTCAAGGGGCTGACAGGCAAATATTTGAGGGAACGCTTCACTGGCCACTTACCATTGTAACAGACATCTGCCAGCGTTGTTGATTGGCACCCTTCCTGAGTTAGTCATTTTGCCCGGCTTTGCTAAAAACTCTCAAGTACAAGTTTATTCTTGTGGCTTGCATACCATTCTCTAGAGGGCTGTTCCCAAGGTTGCCTGCAGAGAAAAGCTTCCTTCCTTTTCTCTCAAGCCAAGTCTCTGAGGACCATAAGGAGGGGGAGTCGGAGAAACTTTCTCAGTAGAAGTGAAAATCCATTGTCAAGGTCTCTCCAGATGGCATCTTTGTTTAACTTTTGAAGCTCCACACAGCAGTCAGATGAGAACAAAAAAAAAGATGTCAAGACTTTTAGAAGAAACATTTGTCCATATTGCTAATGGATTTTATGATGAGATGTAGAGAAGCTGGTGCCTAGCTATCCACCCTCCCTCACAAAGTGATTGTTAAATGTGTTTCTGTGAGAAATGAACTCAGCCAATGAGTGCTCGCTGAACTACAAAATCGGGATTCTGAAATATCTCCATGATTATTTTCTGCTTTCACAATGTGTTGTGTCACCTCAACTAGTATGGAAGCTTCTGGAAGCATGCCATGTTTGCTGCTATATGTGTCTTCCATGGAATGGATCCGCTTCCACAGTCCTCTGCCGAAACCATTTTATTTAACAATGTTGTAAAATCAACTAAGGTCCTTATTTGTCAAATGAGAAATCTGAAACTTGGTGAGATCGCTGATTCTTGCTGTGGTTTGGAATTGAAGTGCCCTCCCGGAGCTCATGTATTGAAGTGTAGTTGTGTTCAGAAGTGGGAGATGATTAGATCTGGAAGGTTCTGGCCTCATCTGGGTAATATTACTCCACTGAGAGGTACATAAGTTCATAGCATCATTGGAAGTGGGGAACACTTGAAGAGGTAGGGCTGGTTGGAGGAAATAGATTCCTGGGGATGTGTCTGGGAAAGCTGAGTCTTTGGTTGAGCAACTCTGCTCTCAATACATAGTCCTGGCATGAGCTTGAGCTTTAGCTTCATCTTGGAGCCAAAGTATCCATGGACTGCAACCCCTTAGACTAAGATCTGAAATAAGTCTTTTTCATAAAAGTTTTTTCTCTGCTATTTTGTTACAGCAGCAGAGATCTGACTTACATAGTCCTACAAGAAGTGTTTTAAGAACTGGACCCTGCCTGGTCTTTGACTCTGAAGCCCATGACTTTGGCTCTTTAGTGAGTACTAGAAAGTCATATTGATCAGTTTTACTAACTTATTGATTTTATACTGAGATCCATATAGTTTCCAATATCATGTGGAAATAGGAGCAAATATAAAGAATTTAAGAACAAGAGTATGGCTGTGAGCTGGGCTCTTAGATTTACACCATACCCATGAGCCTTGCCCTGCCCTTGAGTCACCTGTCAGAGTGATTCCATCTCTCCAGTCACCCTTGTCAGCACCTTCCACACCCCGTCCTCACGAATCATTCATACTCCCTTCCTACACACGCATATCATAAGACAACACACATGTTATTCAGTGTCACTGACTTCAGAAGCCTTATCCCCATCTCTGACTGCCTCTGTGAAACCATTCCGAGCTCTTGACCCCAGAGCTGTTTCCAGAGCTCATGCCAAAAGGCCTGTAGCAGACCAAAGCATCAAGAAAGTCACTGCCCTCTGCTCACCAATCCTTAGCCTATTAAGAAAATGCATCTGTATAACAGAGGAATGGTGTCCTTGTTTAGCCTGCTGTTTTATTATTGACTCGGTGTAAGTCCATGCATCATTAATACTCCCTAAGCACTGGTTGCATGAGATACTGTAAATTCTGAAAGGTAGGCTAGAGCCACATCACAGCTTCACCCCCCAAGCTGTTGCCAGCTGAACAGAAGCATACCTGAATATTAATGTTATTGGCCATTCTTAGTATTTTATTTTATTTTAAGTTAGGAGTCTCATTATGTAGTTCAGTTTGGCCTTGATCTTACTATATGTAGTGTTTTGAATGGGAATGGCCCAATAGGCTCATACACTAGGCTTAGTCTCCAGCTGGTGGAACTATTTGGGAAGGATGAAGAGGTGTGGTCATGTTGGAGGTATATCATGGATGGTGGGCTCTGAGGTTTCAAATGCCATTCCCAGTTAGCCTTTTCTGCCTCTTTCTTTGCCTTGTGCCTGTTAATCAAATGTAAGCTCTCAACTACTGCTCCGGCTCTAGGATTGCCTGCTGTCATGTTCCCTACCATGATAATCATGGACTCTAACTCTCTGGAACTATGAACACCAATTAAATGCTTTCTTTTATAAGTTGCCTTGATCATGATGATTTGTCAAAGCAATGAAAAAGTAACCAAGACATTCTGTATCCCAATCTTAATCCTCTTGTCCCAGACTCCCTCCCCAGGGATGTAAGTAATTACAGGTATCCATCAGACTTGACCACTCTTATCCAACACAGCCCCAGAGCACACACTCATTTGCTTTTCTTTTTCATACTCATACTCACAAGGCATCAGAATAAACCACAACGTATATAGACTCAGGGTTCAAATCTGAACTATGCCAACTAGGAAACTATCCTGTGTGTGTGCCAAACTGGGAGTCACTTTAGTTCAGGAGAGAGCCTTTTGCATGAACATTTTGGGGGCCTGGGAACAGCCTTCTCACAATGAAGGATCAGGCCATGGTGGACAGGACAGACTTAGGTAAAAACTGACAGGCTGTAGATGTGCTTTTCCTTACTGCAGAGTGGCGGTCCCAGAGACACTCAAACTGTGACACATTCAGTCAGGTTGTGCCCAGCGGATCCTGCTGTGAGCGGGGCACTCTCACTTCCTGTTGCATTAGAGCAATGAGTGAATGAAGGAAGCCATATCCTCTATCAGATTCTAGATCTGGATTAAAAAAGAAAAATACCGTTCTAGACTCTAATCTCAAAGGAGGTTGCACACACTCCAGGCTTTAGAGTATCAAAGAACAGACTGGTTATGTTTCTTTGCACAGACCGATACCAGGGAGATTACATGGAAGCACTCAGCTAGCATCGCCATTACTAATTCTTATTGGTTGTATCAGCATTCTTGTTATTGGTTGTTGTTGTTTTTTTAATGCTGTCTTCAATATTTTTTTTCTTTTGCCTCTAAGCCCTGTGATGTTTAGTATGCAATTTTGAAGAACACTGAGGTTTTTAGGGCCACACACACAGTGCTATAGCAAAAATGCATTGTATAAACCCATGTATTCATCTCTAAGCCTGGTGTGTGGTAGATGATTTGAAAATAGAAGCTTCTGTTAGAGTTGTATCTTTCCTCTGCACCTGGCTTTCCAGTTGAGAATTGGCCATTGCCATGACTGTTTGAGTTTCAAGCAAGCCTTAGATAAATAGGAGTGTGCGAGCCCTGAGCTCCCTTCTGCCTTGACAGACTAGGCTCCTGGGCACTGAGTACTGGCTCCCTCACTGTGTCACCAGTTCCCACCACTCACTGTGCCTGCTGAGAAAGTGTCATGTGATTTTACTTCAAATGAGCATTTCTTAGGCTAGGGTACCCTGAACAGTGGCCTCTGAAGCACCTAGCAATCTTTAGAAAGCAAATGTTTAACATCCAGAATCCAGATTCTGCAGTAGGGCTCAGCTGTCTGAGTTGTGGTAAGTTCTCTGAGGGAATCTGTCATACACTGAAGTACACAGCCCACCTATAAAGTGAGTACTTTTCTTGGAGACTCCTTGAGTTAAGGACTTGTTCATCTATTCAATCTTTTTCATATACTTAGTTGGGAAATATTTATTGAGTATCTGTGATGAGCAAGATAAGATTATAAATTCCTAGGACTAAGTAAAGGAGAATAACATTCCTTGGATCAGAAGAAAGTCAAAGTTAGGATCCTAAACTCAGGAGCCAACTGCCTGGTCTGAATATTGGCTGCCCCCTTCCCCAGCTATACAGCCTCAAGCTGTTTAGATGTCAGTGCCTTGGTTTCCCCATAGATGAAATGGGGTGGCAATGGTTTCTGCCATTTATGGGGTTGTCATAAAGATTAGGTCAGTGTCAGCAAAATAGATCTTGAAGTATGGTAGCTAAGATCATCTTGAAATAAAACTGAGTTGAAAATAAAATGTCTTATATGCCTTCTATGATGCCAAGGAAGCTCTTTGCAATGTTGAATTTCAGGAAACATACTTCAGACACATGTGATAATTAAAGACAATGAAACAAAAATCTAACACATCCAATCTTATATTGTTATAGTTGGAACATGAAATGTCCCTCCAAGTTCCATATTTGTCTCCAGTTTGAGAATCTTTAGAGAGCAGAGCCTCACTGGAGGAAGTGGGTCACTGAGGATGGGCCTTGAGAGCCACTTCCTGTTTGCTCTCTGCTTGTTGAGTATGGATGCTGTATGACTGGCCAGACTTCTGACACCATGTCTTCCCTGCCTTCTTCCATGTCTTCCCACCCTGGTAGATTATATGCCTCTGCAACTGTAAGCCAAAGCAGCATCTTACTCCCTAAAGGTGTGTTTGCCAGACTGTTTTGTCACAGCAACAGGAAAGTGAGACCCTGAGGATGAGCAGAAGCAGTCAGAATCTTAGAACTGACAATGAAGACAGCAGTTGACTGGAGAAGGACCCTACCCTGCTTGATGAGAAGTTACACTTGTTGTTAGACCAGCCATCGAAAGATACAGAGCTGAAGCAATGGTGAGGATGGATCCAGTACAATCTTCAGAGGAAGGGCCAGGTAGCAGAGAAGATGGCTGGGTGTGGGTCCTGCTTCCTGGATCAAGTCCAACAGGGAATCCCACAGGATAGATGCCCCTGTTATTCTCAGCAGTCTGTAGGGCTAGAGGGTGAGGACATAAACCAAGGCTGTGAGTCTCTGACTTGGGTCCCCAGAATAGGGGACAAGACTCTGTGACCTCTTTCAAAAAAACGAACGTACTCAGAGAAGAGCTGGATGTTCCCCTAGGCCATCCTTTTTAGGACAGGGTTGGTCTGAAGGAGATGCCTCCAAAGGACATCACTTTAAGCTCTTCGTAACACATTCCATGGGATATGGGTTGAGGAATTTAACTGGGAAGCAGGAACGTCTATGCATAGCATGAGGGCAGAGCTGGGGGGGAGGCAGGGGAGGAGGGGTTCACACTGAAGAAAAAGTAGACTATGTCTGGGATTGGAGGCTGTTATAGCCTGTTCTCTGTCCAGGGTCCCCAGGGAGCTGATGGGCTTTCTCTCAGAGAGCTTCTCAGAGAAGATCTCACGGGCCTCTTTTAACCCTGGACCTTGGCTGTTCCCTCAGGCTAAATGTGTTAAAGAAATCAGCCTTTCTGCTTTGCAGAGACAACATCGTAAGGCCCACCTTGTCTCAGATGAGCATCTAGGCAGCAGGGAAAAACCTGTGGCCTGTGATCGGTGAGGCATAATTATCTCATCTCTCCATGAATAAGTTAGGACCAGGCAAATGATTTCTCTGGATTCCTGTCCAGTTTACATATACTACAGCAGGCTCTGATCAGAATGAACTGGGCAACTTTGCTGGGGTCTGAGAATAATTCAAAGAGTGATTTCCAAAGAGAGTGAAAGTGGTTGGAGGTGAAGGTTTATTCAGACTATGAAGTAGCAGGCTTGGCACTCTCAGATGCTCAAAAGGGTAGGTAGGATTAGGACACAAGTTCAAAGCCTGTTTGGGCTACAGTGAGAACTGATGGCCCACCTGAGCAATTAGCGAGACCCTGTCACAAAACAATAGAAAGTAAAAGAGGGGTGGGGGGGGGGCCTGGGGTCTATAGCTCAGGGGTACAGCACCTTCCTAGCATATGTGAGGTCAGAACAGAGAGGGAGAGAGAGGGGGCAGGAAGGGAGGGAGGGAGGGAGGGAGGGAAGGAGGGAAGGAGGGAGGGGGAGAGAGAGAGAAGGAGGAGGAGGAGGAGGAAGAAGAAGAGGAGGAGGAGGAAGAGGAGGAAAAGGAGGAGGAGGAAGAAAAATATAAACTCTACAGGTTACTAATATACTATGAGGCTGAGAGAAACTGTCAGAGTTTATAGAATCATTTCAGGTATGAAAACCAGAGAGAGATTTCCAAAAAGGGGACAGACAGACAGACACACACACACACACACACAATTCAACCTCACTAGCCCAATTAGTTTGATGTCACTGAAAAATTCTATGACTCCTGATTTCTCAGACCTTCCCTGGGGACAGTAAGTGACATCAATGCTCCAACTCTGTTCAGGAACATGTGGGTGACAGATAAAAGCCTGCACTGGAACACATGTGAACAATGGGCTGGCCAGAAACATACAGGAAATGCTGACCCCTACAGGTGATGTGAAAGAGCAGATGTTCTCTGTAGGATACTGTAGGGAGGACCAGGTCTGAGAGGTGGGACTCAGAGGCAGATTTTTGCCTCAATTTTCAAACAATCATGATGTGAACAGTGCCACTAGACTTAACCCTGGCCAGTATTGCTCTGGAAGTGGATTATGTTGCAAACTAAGGTGGACCAGTTCCTTCCAGCTTAATATTTTAGAACTGTAATATCCCCCTAGCAGGCTGTATAGACTTATTATGCTATAAACAAACCTTTATGCTGTTGGTCCTGGACCATCTGGCAGAAAGGTATAGTGGGAACACCCAAAGGTAAGGACCTCCTCAGCTACTTACCACCTTCATTGCCTTAGGGTTTCTACTGCTGTGAAGAGACACTACAACCTTGGCAATTCTCATATCAGAACATATTTACTTGGAGCCAGCTTACAGCTCAGAGGTTTAGTCCATTATTGTATGGCAGGAACCATGGTGTCAGGCAAACTCTGTGCTAGAGAGGAGCTGAGAGTTCTACAGCTGGATTAGCAGGCAGCAGGAAAAGACTGAACCAGTGGGCCTAGGTTGAACTTCTGAAACTTCAAAACCCACCCCCTGGAGACATACTTCCTCCAACAAGGTCACACTTCCCAATAGTGCCACTCCCTCTGAACCTATGAAGGTTATTTTATTTAAATCACCACATTTGTGATCTTGATCCTCTGTCCTAAGGTCAGCAGCATCCATTGACACAAAATGAAGAAGAGTCTTTATAGGAAAGTTGTAAATTATAGAAATGTTGTAACTCATAAATTCAATGAGATAATGCTCACCACAAACACATTTTATAAACTAAAAACTGTTGTACTCATGTGGTTTATCATTAAGATTTTAAGAGCTTGGAAATAAAAGGCTCTTGAGGTTGATAGCACTTGGTACGGATTACAGTATTGCAAGCTGGCTCTGGAAACATGGCATGGCAGCCAACCATGACATGCAGGGCACAGAGATTTCTCAGGTTTCCCATCCAGTTCTAATGATTATTTTAATGCACCAAGGCTGAACCTTGATGTCTACTTGGAAGTTGCCATGTTTTTATTTTAGCTTATTTGAAAAAAAAAATGATATACTGGCTACATTCCAGGTCCACGGAGAGTTATTGGAATTCTCTTCCTAACTAAAGACGATGGAAGATGGAAAGGCTTTTCATTCTGTTCTATCCCAAGCTCACCACTAGGCATCACAAGGAGCAGAGCTGCACCAGCTGCTCGTTCAGGGTCCCAGTGTGCCACCATGGACCAAAGTGTCTTTCTATTTGCTCCTCTTAGAAGCTGTGCAGACACTGGTCCTTTTTAGGTCTGTCTCTTTGCTGTGACATCTAATTCTGCCACCTCATTGTTCTGTCCAAGGCTTCAGCTGGAACAGCACTTCTAAGTGTCTATGGGTACAAATTCATTTCATTCACTGTTACTCTGTCGTGTGTGTGTGTGTGTGTGTGTGTGTGTGTGTGTGTGTGTGTGTGTTTGAGAAAGACGCTCTCACTGGCCTGAAACCTGCCAAGCAGGTTGGGCCAGCTGGCCAGTGAACCAGGGCTTCATCTGTCTCCATTTCTCCAGTTAGGGTTACTTCACCATGTCTGGCTTTTTTCCCCCATAGTTTCTGGGAATCAAACTAGGGTCCTTGTGCTGTCAAGGCAATGGCACATCTCTGTAGTTCTGCTTCTACATTCTTGCACAACTCAGTCCAGCAAGAATTTGTGGGAAAACTAACCTGGGAAGCGGTCCTTTGTCTGCACTGTGAACTAAAGCTCAGCCTAGTCTTGTTCTACACATCAGTGCCAAGTCCCCCAAGGCAAACTCTGTTTATTACAGTGAGCCCTTCAGGCTGTGGCCTGATACTCTTGGACATGGTCCTGGAAGTTTGGAAGTCCAAGATCAAGGTGGCAGCATTGTCTTTTGGGGGAAGGCCCACTGGTCATAAATTTTGTCTTTTCTACCACAGCTTCACATGGTGGGACATGAAAGGGACAGGGTAGAAGTTGACATGGGACAAGAGGTGAATTTCTTAAGAAACTCTTCTCTGTAGAGGTAAAGCTGAGGTAACCTAGAAGCCAAGTTTTCCCTTCATTAAAGGATAGCTGAAACAGGAGGCTCCTAAGAACTTCCTGAGTCTACTCACTGTAAGAAAACTTTGCAAGAGTTATAGTACTTCAGAAAAGTACTACCTTTGGGTCATTATCCCTTGTAGTGATTTGAATAGGAATGGCCCCACAGATTCCGGTGTTTGAATGCTTGTCCAGAGGGAATGGTACTATTCGGATATGTGGCCTAATTGGAGATAGTGTTTCACTGGGGGCATGCTCTGAGGTCTCAGATCCCAAGCTATCCCCAGTGGGGCATTCACTTCCTGCTGCCTGCTGATCCAGACGTAGGACTCTCAGCTACCTCTGCATCATGTCTGGACTAAATCTCTGAAACAGTATGTCAGCTGCAGTTATATATTTTCCTTTATAAGAGTTGCTGTAGTCATGGTGTCTCCTCACAGCAATGAAACCCTAATTAAGATACCCCTTAATTAGCAGAATGTCCTTGAGCAAGTACTTGGGACCTCTGATTCTCTATATTCTACCTATCAATGAGGATAGAAATCTTCCTGAACCCAAATTTAAGTACTAGGGGGAACTAAGGTATGTTAAGCTTGGTCAGCACATAGTAGGTGTGGTGGTTTTAAAATGCTTGGCCCAGGGAGTGGCAGTATTAGGAACTGTGGCCTCGTTGGAGGAAGCATGT
Organism: Grammomys surdaster; assembly: GCF_004785775.1. Classification (NCBI taxonomy): domain Eukaryota; kingdom Metazoa; phylum Chordata; class Mammalia; order Rodentia; family Muridae; genus Grammomys; species Grammomys surdaster. Next base: position 2,689,797 of record NW_021604657.1, read on the forward strand.
TACTGTGGGTGTGGGCTTTGAGACCCTTCTAGCCACGTGGGACCCAGTCTTCTCCTGTTTGCTTTCTGAATAAGATGTAGCACTCTCAGCAGCTCCTCCTGTGCCATATGTACCAGGAAGCTGCCATGTTCCCACCTTGATGATAATGGACTGAACCTCTGAACCTATAAGCCAGCCCCAATCAAGTGTTATTCTTTATAAGAGTTGCCTTGGTCATGGTGTCTCTTTACAGCAATCGAAACCTAACTAAGAGTAGGGACATCACAAAACTTTCCCCTATGTCTCTGATGAGAATTCCTATTTTTTTTCCAAGATAGTGAGGACTCTTTTATAGAAAGAGCAAACAGTGCAAATAATTCAAGCGAAGGCTGAAAGATTCTAATTGCCGTTTAACCCAACTTTAGGGAAGTTTGCGAGCTGCCCTTCCCCTCCCTCTGGCAGACCAGTTCACATCCTCTTCCTCTTTCCTACTCCTCCGCCTCATCTCCCTGAGGCGGTGTCATTCCCCTTGTGCAGAGGAGGAGTGGGCACACACCCCCTGCTTCAGGTCTGGGAAGTAGACTGTGTCATGTCCAGCAAGGGCTCCAGAGAGCCCTGCCACTGCCTTCCGCCAAAGCTGTGTTCTGGACACTGGGTTTTATGATGCAATATTAACAGGGCTCTGCAATCCTAGATGCCATAAATCTTCCTCCCGCTTCCTGCAGAAGTAATTGCCTCACACGCAGAAAACAGCCTGCCGAACAGAGTTCCAGGCTGCTCCTCAACTCCCTTTCCACCGAGTAAGCATTCCTATAAAGATGGCTCTGGCACCCAGATGGTCTACGGGAGGAAATCACCTGCAACTCATCCTGCCAAGACACACAAAAGGTCTATGGTTCACAGTGGAAAGGTAGATATCTCGAACAAGGCAGAGCCCAGGGTAATAAAAAATGCCTTTTATTTCCTACTTTCTTTCACAGTAGTAGGCTTTATTCTGAATCTCACCAGACGCTTGAAAGGCATTAAAAGCAATAGTTCCCTGCCGCCGCCCCTCCCCCCAAATGTTTTTGTTTCCTAGAACTGAGTTTGCCTAGGTAGGCAAGGCTGCTCTCCGCAGGAGGGCAGAAAGGTTGAGAAATGTCATTGTTTGTGCCACCACCAGGGTAGCTCTGTAGGGACACTTTCTAAAGGTCTGGAGTGGAGGGAAAAGGCACATCCACCTCACCTAAAGGGACAGAATGATTCACAGAGCACATTTCTGTCTATGTAGCAAGTATGCTATGTATGTTCAGCCAATTCAGTAATACACAGAGATGGGTGACGTATAGATTCCCATACATCAGAAGTCAGTGTATATAGCTTTGAAGTCTGGCGAGGGTCTTCATAGACAATCTAACTGTATTCTTACTTGGGAGGGGATCCAGAAATTCTCTTGGCTCTCTCCTCAGATGGATGCTAATCCCACCAGGGGGCCCTCCTCTCATGACCTAATCCCCTCGAAAGGCCCACAGTTCTTTCAAAAATTCTCTCTCTCTCTCTCTCTCTCTCTCTCTCTCTCTCTCTCTCTCTCTCTCTCGTGTGTGTGTGTGTGTGTGTGTGTGTGTGTGCACGTGTGTGTACTGATATGACATAAATCATATGGGGGCCAGAGGGCAAGCCTGTAGAATCTGCTTTCTCCTTTTTTTCTTTCTTTCTCCCTCTTCTCTGCTCTCACCTGGTCCTCCTTTCCTCCTTCTTGTTTTTCATCTTCTCTATTCTCTTCTTCCTCCTAGTTTTAAAAATAAGAACAATTGGGGTGTGTGTGTGTGTGTGTGTGTGTGTGTGTGTGTGTGATGTAACTCTGGCTGTCCTGGAACTATGGAGATCATTTACCACGTCATCTCTTTGTATGTGATTCTCTCTGCCTCTGTTTCTTCCATATGCACAACATGTATGCTGATGAATTCCACAAGTTTCTTAAATCTTCCGACACTCATTCCTGCAAACTGAGGCGAGGGGTTAGTAGACCCCCCCCCCAATGATCTTGCTCTGATTTATATCCAAGCTGGGAACTAAGTTTTTTGTCCCTGTAAGCTGCTGGGGATAAAATTAGACTATGCTGCTTGTTGACTAGATCCCCAGCAGAGGTGACTAAAGGGTTGATTTGGGTTCTTATTATGGCTGTTCCAGGGTGCAATCTGTCATATAGGAGGGCAGGCATGGGGGCAGGAGCTTTAAGTGGCTAGTCACACTCCATCCATTGTCAAGAAGCAGAAGAGTGGATACCATTCAGCCTTCGCATATCAAGTTTCAGTAAGACTAGGCACATCTCCTACAGAAGCGTGACAAGGTAGCCCAGTAGGAGGAAAGGGTCCCAAAAGCAGTCACTAGAGTAAGAGGCAGTCTTGTTCCCATTGTTAGGAGTTCCAAATGAAGACCAAGCTACACAACTGTTACATATGTACAAAGGGTCTAGGTCAGCCCTACGCATGCTCCCTGGCTGACGATTCAGTCTCTATGAGCAACTTTGGGCCCAGATTAGTGGATTCTGTAGGGTTTTTTTTTTTTTTTTTTTTTTTTTTTTTGTGGTATCCTTGACCTCTCTGGTTCCTTCAGTCCTTCCTCCCCATATTCAACAGGGTCCCCTAAGCTTCACTTAATGTGTGGCAGTGTGTCTCTGCATATATTTCCATCAGTTTCTGAGTGAAGCCTCTTTGATGATAATTACTCTAGGCTCCTGTCTGAAAGTATACCAGAATATCATTAACAGTGACAAGAGTGGGCTTCCTCTCATAGCATGGGTTTCAATCTTGGCCAGCCATTGGTTGACTACTCCCGTAATCTCCGCTCCATGTTTACCCCTGTACTTCTTGTAGGCAGGACAAATTGTAGGAAGAAGGTTTTGTGGCTGGGTTGGTGTCCCAATCCCTCCATTGGAAGTCTTGCCTGGTTACAGGAGATGGCTAGTTCAGGCTCCACATCCCCACTGCTAGGACTCTTAGCTAGGGTCACCCTGGTACATTCTTCCTCTTTTCTGAAGAGAAATGGAGGAGGAGGAGTGGATGAAGTAGGAGGGAGGTAGGGGGGAGAAGAGGGAGGGGAAACTGCAGTCGGGATGTAAAATAAATAAATAAATAAATAAATAAATAAATAATGTTTTTAAAAGCAGCAGCAGCAGAAGAGTGAACAGCACTCAGCCTACTCACTCTCTCCCTCTCTCTCGTTTTTATTCAGTGCAGAATCCCAGCTCCTGTAATGATGCTACCGACAACGTGCCATCTAGAGTAAGTCTTCCCATCTCAATTAAGTCACTGTAGAACCTTCCTCACAGATACACATGTCCAGAAGTGTGTCTTTTCAGAGATGTTAGATTCTGTCAACTTGACTATCAATACTAACCATTAGTGTCCTCCTTTCCACAGCCACAAACTCAGTTCTTATTGATGAGAGATCCATGCAAGGTCCTGATCAAACAGTGTCCCTCGATGCATCGGGAACTGACACATTCATTCTGCCCACAGAGTGGAGTACAGAACAACAATGCACCTTGTGCATTGTTCCTCAACCTGGACTCTCCAGAGCAGAATCCTCAGGAACATGTGTATCTACCTGGCTGTGCACTGCCTGGCTCAGAAGCCTGTGTAACTTCTGTTATGTGCCAAGGCTATTTGCACATCACGACCCACTCACTGGACCATACCATCACCATCCAGATTTCCCTCCCATCCAAATCTGAGTTTGGATCTCAGAAAGCATGGAAAGCCAGATAGGTGACAAATATCTGCAATCTTAGTACCTCTAAAGGCACGTGAGAGGTAAATACAAGAGAGTCCCCCAGAAGCTCATGGACCAGAAGCTCCCATGGTATACACAGTGGTGATCAAGAGACTCTGTCTCAAACAAAGTAGAAGATGATGATTCAGATTTAAGGCTGTTTTCTGACCTCTGCATATGTACTGTGGCACACACATACACACACACACACACACACACACATATACACAGAGAGAGAGAGAGAGAGAGAGGAAGACAGAGACAGAGAGACAGAGACAGAAACAGAGTAGGGTTGTCTTTTGTATCAGCATTACAATATTTGAATATTTTCACAGAAAGCTGCATTAAGTCCAGGTTTCTGCTTCAGAGAGAAAAGCTCTTCAGCAAGAATAACTTGAAAAAGCCCAAGTCCTTGCATGGAAAGTTAGCAGGGGTCCGGAGGAGGACCATGAAGCACTGGGATGAAGGATGGGATCTAATGTAGAAGTGCTCCATTCTCAGATTTACTACATATGAGTGGACATCCTAGCTGTGTCTCTTGACCCCTCCTGCCTCTGTGCCCTCACCCGAGGAATGAGGAAGGTACTGTATAGATCCAAGGCTTAGGAAGCACCTTGCAGACTATGCAAGGCATTGACACAGTGGATGGGAATGGCTGGGTTTTTTTGTCCTGGATCTTAGCCACTCTGCATGGCTGGGATGTATGAGAACATTGGCTCAGCAAGCTTGGGACTATCAGGACCTCATTGGACTCTCCAAAGCCATTCTCTAAGTGGAGGGCTTCGAGCAGCAACAGAGATCCAAGTGATCTGGGAATGACCCAGCTCAAAGCCTCCACTGGACAGAAGCCCGGTGTATGCAGTGGTCCCCCCTCTTAGGAAGCCCTCTGGCCCTGACACTGACAGTACCTACCATGGTTAACTACCAGCCAGACTCTGGGCTTGAAAAAGCAGTGCGTTGCCATGACAACCTCTTGTAAGTGTTCCCAGAAGGAATGACAAGGCCAAGGGCTTAGTTGCTATTTCCCTTCCCGTCAAGAAGTCTGAAAGCAAGAATGATCTCAGGTACGAGGTCTCCTAATGTTAGTAGGCACACAGGTTCTGCCTGGGTTACACAGGTGGTAAGTGGCAGCTTTGGCACACTCCCTCACCAGCCCATCACTCTGCACTGGCTGCCACTCAGCAGACATCCCTTTTGGGGGAAACTGTCTTTTCTACACATACCTTCCATTGCCTCTGCCCTGGACTTAATACTTCCCTGGTTCTTTGCCATTGTCCTAAGGAAATTATCATCCTTAAGATCCTGGTCCCTTACTTCTCTCCTCTTCCTTCCAAAGTTACATCCTGAGACCCCATCTAGAACTGGCCCAAGGTCCTCTGTTTACCAGAGGAGGTGGCATAGAGGCAACTTTTCCTCCTCTGTGACTGAACTATGACAACGAGCTTCAGGCTTCCGGGAGCCATGTGTCACCCATGCAGAGAAGGTCATCTGCAGGAAGGAGCCTAACCCAGCAGCAGAGAAATGCAGGGCTTCTTGGTAACCAGGGCATCCTGGTTCTTCTGTGCTTGGTTACCAGTATGGAGAATGGCCGCTTCCTAGGCGAGCCTGTCTTGCTATCCACATTTCTGCCATTGCCAAGCCTCCAAGGTAAATCACCACCCCTTCTCTTAGGGAATCTACCTTTCCTTTGTTCTTCCAGTTTTAAAGGAGATTTTTTTTTTTTAAAGTAGGGAGGAATCTAAGTACGGGAGTGTTGAGAATGGGGTATCTCACTAGATCCCTGAAACATATGTTGTGCTCAGCACCTCTGGGAACATACAGTAGGAGCAGTGGCTCAGCCCACTCACTGTGTGGGAGCTCCTCCTCCACAGACTGAGAACTCGTAACACTTACCTGGTAGGGTCATTATACGAAGTGAATGAGATGACACTTTGGGGTTCAGGGGAAAAATAGTTTGGTTAGTATGAGAACAAGAGTTTAACCCCCAGTCCAGTCCAGGTATTTAGATAATACTCAGAGAATGCAACGATGGAATGCCTTCTCTCACAACCTAAAGTGAGAGTACCTGCCACAGACTTTGATGACTATGGTTCTCTCCTAGAGCAGCTAGAACCGGACTTCAGGCTGCACTGAAGACTGGGCATTCTCCAGGATGCTGCCAAGCACTGGGGCAGAAAAACACTGCTCTTTTTGACTCTGAAAACAGGGCTGGAGGTGAAAGGCTCCTTCAGTGATATTGGATCAGCAGAGTAAGAAGGCTTTCCCAGACACACAGGAAAACAGCCAGAACAGAGGCTGATAATAGAATTGAAGTTTATCCCCAAAGTGAACCCCTATTGAAATTTTCACTAAACCTGCAGCTGCAGGGTTAGAGATGAGTAAGAACGGAATGCTGAGAAATCAAAGCATCGGACAACAGGGAGGTGACCTTTCCACTGCCGATAATGACAATGAACTAACAAGCAAACAAAAACCAGGTGACAGACCTCTCAGTTTGCCCAAAACACACAAAGTTAGCAACGGAAATATATGCAATTGTGATGGTTAAGACTGAATGTTAGCCTGACCGGGACCTAAACTTACATAGAAAGTGAATCTTTGAATATGCCTGTTTAGGGTTTTCTCAATTAGTTGAGGGAGGAAGACTCACTCTAAATGTGAGACGGGTGGTACAATATAAAGGACTGCAGGACTTAATGAAAAGGAGGAAGGCAACACTCTGTAGCTGCTTCCTGACTGTGGTTGCAGTGTGACAGACTGCCTCCTGTCCATGGCCATGCCTTCCTCCCTGTGGTGGTTTGAAAGAAAATGGTCCCCCTAGCCTAGTAGAATGTGCCAATATTAGGAGGTGCAGTCTTGCTGGAGTAGATGTGACCATGTTGGAGGAATTGTGGGGATGGGCTTTGAGGTCCCCATGCTTAAGCTAGGCCAGTGGCTCACAGTCTTTTCCCGATGCTTGTGGATTCAGTTGTGGAACTGTCAGCTCTTTCTATAGCACACCTGCTTGCATGCCACCATGTTTCCTGCCTTGATGATAATGTACTCTAAGCCTCTGAACTACAAGCCAGGCCAGATGAAATGTTTTCCTTTATAAGAGTTGCTGTGGTCATGGTGTCTCTTCACTGCAACAAAACCTTTACTAAGACACTCCCCTTGATGGACTACATCATGGAGCTATAAACCAAAATAAACTCTTCCTTGTTCCTCCTGTTAGAACACCTTATCAGCAACAGGAAAAGTAATGAACAGCAACAACAATCCCTAACATATAGAAGGTAAAGCATAAAGGTGAACAAATACTGCTTTATGATTCAATACTTTTATTGAACTACAAGAAGTGGGTGATTGTTACGAAAAATATGGATTATCCCCAGTTGAGTGAAGAATTAGAGAATTAATTCTGGGGAGAGGGATCGGTGTTGAAGGCCGTGTGCTGCTTCTGTGGGGGAGCTGAATGCAGTTCCTGGGACCTATATTGTATGATTCACAACCTCCTGTAGCTCCAGAGGATCCCTGATGCCCTCTTCCAGTCCCTAAAGGCAATATTGCCATATGCGCAAACCCGCAAACATATACCCATAAACATATACATACAACTTAAAGAAAACATTTTTTAAAAAGTAAAAAATTTACACGTAGCAGTTACCATGAAATCAAGTGACAACATTATCAAAGAATTCACTCTAAAAGGATAAGGCATCTAGTTTGGAAATAGTTCTTTTAAAGTTTTCTTCGGGGAATACTCTCAATAGATGAGCTAATTTAAGGCACAGGAAAATGCTCTTTACTTTAGAAGGTAGACTCAGCTAACCTAAAACCTCAGAACTTAAAGAGATATGTGCAGTTACTCTAAGACAGTCTTAGCTGTCATGAAAACATGTAAGACTTTTAAGTAAAACCCAGTGGCTGTATCCTGTGGTGTACTTAAAGCCTCCTACAACTTATTTGAGAAATGAAAGAATTTGAGATGGTGAGGCATATTCATACTATGAAGGGAGTTTTTAATTTAATTCATCCCTTCAATTTTTCAAAAGAAAACTAACATGTTCCTAATTTTAAGTACATTGGATATAATTCAACATGCAATCATCTCTGATTTTTTAAAAAAATTACAAACATCTCCTTCCGTAAATAGATCTTTCTTCATATGGTGGGGCAAACACCACATGTCCCATTGAGGTGATAGCTGTCCTCTCAGTGGGCTCACAAAAGCAGGGAGGATGCCAGCTTGGAGCCCACATCCCAGCCACCCCAGTTTCTTCACTCATCTGCTTGTACCATTGCCACCCCACTCCTTTCTGATCCTTCCTTTTGTCCCAGCTTAAAACGAGCCTGTCAATCAGGGCAGAGTATTCCCAACTCAGTCTTGAAGCACGGGGCTGCTTTGAAGACTCTGTGAAGGGTATTTCAACTAGAGCAGCTGTCAGGTGGGAGATTCCGGCTCTCAGGGATTCTGGTTCAAAGTGGGAATACCTACACTACTGTTGATGCCCTGAGAGCCCATCAGCCCAACTCTCTCCCAGGGTCTATCATGGCTTCAATGGGGAACCTGTTATCTAGAGCCCAGAAGCACTCTCCTTGCAGAGCTTACCCTTGAACAAATCTGTGCTGTGGAATAATAAAGATAGTAAAGAGCAAGATGTTTTGACCTTGCCCATTGATGCTGAAATAAAGGCCTAGTGGAATAACAGTCAGTTTAAAGAGGGGAGGGAATTCTGACTCATTATGGACTTTGAGGGCACAGAATTAAGTGACGTTAAGAAAAATAGACAAATACAGTATGTGAAGGTAGAAGGGTGGTCAGCTCAAGTGGGGTGGATGAAATGGGAAGTTGTTTAATGAGTAGAAAGGTTCAGTTCTGCAAGGCAGGAACTTCCTGACAATGGGTTGCCCAAAGTAAACAGACTTTAGCCTACTTGCACTATATGCTTAAAGTGGTTAAGGTGTTGAAACACGCACACACACATGCATATGCACACACATGCATACATACATACTGCTTGAAACATAGAACTACAGAAGAGGGTTAGAAGACAAGATGCTACAGATTCAGTCCTGATGATTCATGACTATGATTTAGCAGCATTGCTTGATTTCCATGAATCTCACAATGCTCCATAAAATACATGAAAAGTAATCTACAATAGGGTTACTATGTGGATTACCTAGATAGGATTTTCATGTTACACAGAGCAGCTCCCAACCAGAGCATGGGGAATGCTTTTACCATCATGCTACCGAACATCAGACAAGACAGCTACTAAAGGCCTTCAAGTTGAAGGATGTCAAGGACGATGTCCACAATAAAGACACCCACATCATGTGGGTATGAAGAGAGGCGGGTGGTGAGGAGCCAGGCAGGAAAGAGTGGGATTCAGGTAGACAGAGGAGCCACTGTTTGCAGCATATGAGAGGCAGGTAGGAGGAGCATCCTTGGAGAGAGGATTCAGCACACTATTCAGTGGGTGGCAAGTGATGTAAGAGGGGAAGGCTCTAGCCTGGCACATAGTGGACAGGCTAGGGGGCACCCAAGAACATGAGATGTATCTTAAAGTCCTGTCTCAGGAAGAAGCTGCTCTGAGACAACGTTCAGCAGAGAACCCCATGGGAAGAAGTTTTGGCAGATAAGGGCAGGATGGTGGACCAGGTGATTTTGAAGTATTTTTCACTGTACAGGTCTCCTTTCGAATCGGGAAACCCAGAGCCTTCCACCTTCTCTCCAGAGTTAGGGAAGGTTAAACTGTGGCACACTGATGACCAGCTGTGTGAGGTCACTTGTCACTTGGATTTTTGCCTACTAGGTTTTTTCTTTCTTTCTTTCTTTCTTTCTTTCTTTCTTTCTTTCTTTCTTT
>NW_021604657.1:2699390-2742096 GCF_004785775.1 Grammomys surdaster
TTTCTTTCTTTCTTTCTTTCTTTCTTTCTTTCTTTCTTTCTTTCTTTTTCCTGAATGAGAACATCTCTTTTCTAAGTAAGGGCGAGAAAACCTACTTTCTCAAGAAGAGGATGTGAATGGAGTCAAAGAACTTTACTTTTGCGTAACTGATCTGAAGACCATTTGCATCATCTGTTTTTGGCAAGGAAACACTGGTTGTGTCACTGGCTGTGGTATCTCCCTTTCTCAAAGTACACCGTTATGGAGAGTCCTACCTGGTCACATGGAGCTAGAATTGTCAAGGAGCATGGAGTTGTGTGAAAGCAAGGCCGTAGAGTCAGACTAACACCCATTCGAATCCCACCTCCATCTTGAGGAAGTCTGAGGCAAGTTATATACCCCTGTGTTGGCTTTCTTATACAGAGTGGGGATGGTCTTTCCTTTCTGAGGTGGCTGTGGACAATAATTGATACAAGAGACTATGCACATAGGGCCAGCGAAATGGCTTAACAGGTAACTGTGTATATCATCAAACTTGATGACCTGAGTTCAATCCTCAGGACTCACATGATGGAAGGGAATGAAAACCAACTTCTTCAACTTGTTTCCTGACTGTGGTTTACAGACACACACACACACACACACACACACACACACACACACACACACAAATTTTAAAGAGACCCTGCATACACATGTGGAGAATGAAGATATCATACTTTACGTTGTTTTGTTGCTAGGACAGTTTTCTAGACAAGTTAGTATAAAAGAAATGAGCTCAAGCAAGTTTATTGAGTGCTAGGAGCAGAGCCCTCTCCATCTCCCGTCACAGGTAAGTTGCAAACAGTAGGACTAATGACAAAAGGAGCTGAAGGAAGTAAGGCTCTTACAGATGTAGCTGAGTGTGGATAGAAACATCAAGATTTTGGGGCAGCTCAATCCCTTTCCCAAGAGAGAAGCTGAGTTTGTGGAGCACACTCAGGAGCTGTGCCATTGAACTCTGGCTTACAGCTTACCCAGAAGACAGCAGAGCTTGACACGGTAGAAAGGTCTGTCCTAAGTCTCCTTGTTTGCAAACTGAATGAATGTCTGTCTTCTGGAAGAGCAGGATTCTGACTGTTACCTCAGCTCAGTACAGGTGCAGAGAGGCACGTGATTCAAGTGTCCAGAGAAAGGTAAGACAGGGAGGAGACAGGGTGCTTCCTTAGGACTTTAGTTTCCTTCTGGACTCCCACTGTGAGCTAAGCAAGGTCAAGGCCTGGGTCTACTTTCCTGTGGAGGCTTTTCTCCCTTCCCATCATCTTCCTCTCCTTTCCCTGCAAATGAACTTATGGTTTACAGTGAGGAGGTGTGGGAGATAACAGATACCGAGAAGCCCAATAAGAGAAGGTGTCCAAGGTCATAAATTAGCCAAGTTGGCTTCAGATCCCCAGAGCTGACCCTAGTGTAGTGTGTGCTCTCAGCAACTGGTATGCTGCTTGCAAAACTAGTGCCAGTTCCTATGCCAACAGTATAAGGATTGAACAGAGCAGGGATGGAGTTCCCATTGTTCTTTCCTCTGTTCTTTTTAGCATTAGGTTAATTTCTATTTCCAGAACTTACAAGCATCAAACCACACAGCTCTGGCTTCTCTCCCCTGCTTACATTATGAAGTCCCTGATTTCTGCAATGTATCTTCAAGCTTGCAGGCAGCCTTCAAGAGCTCTGGAGTGTTCATGCCGAGGAGTCCACCAGCACCAGCACCAGCACCAGCACCAGCACCAGCACCAGCACCAGCACCAGCACCAGCACCAGCACCAGCACCCATTTTGCCAGCAGCTATTTGGTGTGTGTGATCCTGGATTTGTAGCTGTGTGCAGGTAATACTCTAGTGCGCTTGAGTGTGGATGGCTGGTCTTATTCCTTAGAGTGCTGGATTCATCAGAGTTGAACACCAGCCTGTCAGCTCCACAGTACAGGTACTTGAAAATAGAAGCCTTCTTTTCTTCCTGCCAAGTCTGGAATAGACCGAAGTCTATTTCCCATTGTAAAAGTCATCTTCAGTTTTTAATGACTCTGAGTTATTAAGGAAAGTGACTGAATCCCCAGCTGCTGGAGCCAAATGAGTGTGGAGCTGCAGCATTTACAGTTAACTATAGACAGCACAGCTCACGCCACAGGATAGGGCGAGCTTGCCGCTGAATGCGTTCCTGCTAGGTTTATCATAATGAGTTTTCTCTGGAAAAAGGTAAGACCTAATTTTCAAAATGATGGAGAACTTAACTCGTCCTTTTCCTCTAGGGACACTGCTATTCAGACCCAGGGACCAAAGGTAGCTGATTAAAGCCAACCAACCAATCAACCAAACCCCAACACCAAACAATTTTATCTCCCATCCTAAAGTTGACTTTGGATTGAATAAGCCAAAGAACTTTTCACTTCTTTCAGATATTACATCCCTTTCTTTTCAATCCAGTTACCACATACCTTCCCCTGAAAGCTAGAGAGCAAACTGGATGTGGGAAATGGCTTGAAGCAACAAAGACACCAGCTTCTTTGTGATGGGTACTTCTGTCAACTTGACACAGCATAGAATCACCCAGAAGAGAGTCTTGATGAAGTTGTCTAAATAAGATTGGCCTGTGATGAACTATCTGAATATATCATTTGACATGGGAAGACCCAGCCCACTGTAAATATCACCATTCCCTAGGTTTGGGATCTAAAGTAGAGAAAGACAGCAGAATACTAGCATGTATCTATTCACTCCCCTGCTACTCTTGACTGTAGATGAGAAGAGCAGCTTCACAGTGATGGACTGTCATCTGGAACTGTGAGCTAAAATAAACCCTTTTTTTCTGTATTAGTGGTCAAGGACCAGCCTCAGCTTGGAGAGGAGTTCTGAGATAAGGGGTGTTTGAGAGTGGTGAAACAAATGACTTGAAGTCAAATCATGTGTCCAAGCTGGCATCTTATTTTCTGCTCAAGACAGATTTCCAGATTTCTCTCTCTATGTTCTGTTTGAGACAGTTCTCCAAGCAGTTTTCTCTGGCTATTCTAAAAATTCTCTGGATAGCTTAACACTTGCAGATCAAAAGCCCAGGTTTTATTCACCTATCAATTCAGTCATTACTCCAGGTTCCCTTCTGATTTTCCCTTGAATCAGAATCCCATGACCCCAGCCTCTTGATTCTTAGAAGACAGCAAGCACACTTTTAAACTTTGCAAAAGAATTCAGAAATCTGTCTGACTTTGTTAAGCATAGACTGATAAACTAGCTGGATGGTAATTTCAGACTCTGCTCTGAAATTAGCATTTTTACCATGCCTACCCTGGACCTAAATTCCCTCTGTTCTCGGCTGACCCTGAACTCAGAAATCTGTCTACCTTTGTAAGCACAAACAGAAAACTTACCTGTGAGGGATCTCCTGTAATCAGCACTCCCTAAATCTCTTTATCTCCTTCTTTAGTGTTTTTCTGACAAGTTGGCTCACAGTGTAGCTGCTTTTCTTCCTTAGATTTGTGAAGTCCCTTATATAATTCATATTGCATCCTTATATTTTGCATAGTTGAGAAATTATGTATTTTTGAACTCATGTTTTCAGAGTTCTTTCCCACAGCCTTAAAGGCTGTTCTGATGGTCCTAGCATTTACCATTTTGATAAAGATATTAGCCATGACTCATACTGTCTCTGATTATTATGAAGTAATTACTGATAAGAGAGAGGCCATTCTTTGAAGGAGGAATGTGAAAATATGTGCATTATTATACAAACAAGCCTTACAACTACAGCAGCCGTCAACACTTGTGGAGACCCATGCCCCTCTGGCCATGTTCCAGGGGCAGGAACCATGTCATTCCACTCCTATCAAGGCCGGGCAGGACCAGGCCCTTAGTCAATGTTCTATTGTGAAGAGACACCATAGCCATGACACCTCTTATATAAGAAAGCACTTAGCTGGAGCTTGCTAATGATTTAGTTCATTATTGGCTTGTTAGGGAACATGGCAGTACACATTCAGACATGATGCTAGAGAAGTAGCTGAGAATTCTATACTTGGATTAGCAGGGATAGGGGAGACACACACACAAAGAGAGGTGGGGAGGGGGAGAGGGATAGGGATAGGGAGGGACAGGGAGAGAGATTGACTAGCCTGCCAATGACACACTTCTTTCAACAAGGCCACACCTAACTCTAACCAGGCCATAGTTCCTAATACTTCTCAAGCAGTGCCACTCCCTGATAACTAAGCATTCAAATATTTGAGCCTCTGGGGCTATTCTTAACCAGACCACCACATTCCCTTAAGTTGTCTTTGTCAGTGTATTTTATCAAAGCAACCAAAATAGAACTAGGACACTCCAGTAGCCCTTCTAAAGTGGGACTGGTAGGGAGAAACAGGCTAGATTAGCATCCTTCTCTATGATACAGAAAACATATCTCTTACTTTGAAGGGAGTAACAAAGTTTATCCTGGACCCAAATATGAGCGACGAGTGGCTTGGCATCTCCGGCTCCACTTACCCCACATTTCATGTTTTGAATGGTAGCTGTTTCATGAAGCTTTTTACAGAAATTGTGAACAAAGTCATAAATTAACACTTTTCAAAAACATTGGTAGAAGCATCAAAGAGGCTTGTATGTCTTGGCAATAGGCTTCTAAGGCTATGTGGTGATGTTCTTCATGGTTGGGTTATGGGAGGTAAGAGTTTGTTTGTATACTCCTAAAGAAAGGAGGAAGGAAGGAAGGAAGGAAGGAAGGAAGGAAGGAAGGAAGGGAGGGTTGGGGGCAGTGTATCTGAAAAGAAGGCTCAGTGGTTCAGAATACTGTCTGCTCTTCTAGAGGATCTGGGCTCAATTCCCAGCACCCATAGGGCAAATCAGAACTATCTGCAACTCCAGTCCAAGAGGATCTGATATACTTTTCTGTCTTCTGTGGGCATCAGGCATATATATCATGCACAGAAGTACATGGCAGACAAGCACTCATAAACATAAAATACTTTTTATAGGTGGCTTTTGGCTGATAGTCATGGGAGTATGGGCAATAAATGGCTACTTAGGGAACTGAAGAATGCCCTAGATAATTTGGCTCTGGACCTACAACATTCTGCATGTCCACTGAAGTTTTAACCAATCAGCCTTGGGGCATTCTTAACACAATGACAGCTTGTCTCTGGGAGTTTTCTATTTGCTTCTGAAAGAAGGAAGGCAAGTGACTAACAGGAGGCCAACATGAGTTGGGAAGCCAGGTACAGAGTTCAGCTCTCCACTTGCTGTGGCTGGAAATCTCTGCAGGTCCACCCTAGGGGCTCTGACTCCATTTGTTAGTTCAGAGTCTCGGGTGAAAGACTCCAGGTTCTGGTATCAGTGTTTCAGTTCCTCTTGGGTGATTCTAGTTAGTCTAGTCTATGCTGAAGTGTGACCCAGGTGACCTTCAAAAGTGACTGCTAACACTTCTGAATGTCCTTGGTCTGCCCTTGAGTCAGTTAAGTAATAGAAGAGTAACAGGTGTCCACAGAGAATGTCAGTGTGATCAGATTACAAACATCTGCTAGGAGAGAGCTGAGCCACCAGGGAAGCTGTGTGGAGGGCCCTCAGTGATAAGTAAGAAATGGGGGAGTTTGGGAATGTCAGTATCAATTCGTTATTGTTTTGAGATGGAGTTAATATAGCCCAGGCTTGTACTCATCAGAACAGAAGAATGGAATGGAGAACAGAGGAGTATGCCATTTCAATATCCCCCCAAAATGTATGCTGGTTGCTCAGCAGAGGGACCAAGATGCTTTATGATGAAGTACATACAGCACTGTGGCCAAAGTTTGTTCTTGAGTCAATCCCCAGTTTTCATCATGGTTCCCTAATGACTGAAACCATTTTGTAAACCGAGGAAGATACTACTAATACTGTTTACAGAGGAGGACACTCAGGCTCACCAACAAGCAGTCTGCTGTTAGAAGGATCTCGGTTTTCACACCTAGGCTATTTTATCTGCAGGGCCACTCCAGAGTACACTGGTTCATCTTTGGTCTGTTCTCCAGGTCTCCACACTGTAAACCTGGAGGCCATTGCAGACATTTTGTTCTGCTTTGTTTTCAAAGAGGCAACTTATGAATTTTTCACCAGAAAGACAGCATGCTCTATTATTCCATTTGGCATTTATGGCTGATGTTCCAAACACCAGCAGAGAAACCAACACTATTCTGAGCTGACTGCAACTTCTTGTCCCCACTTCTGCAGCAACTGCTTAAACCTTTCAGATCTTGTGAGGAGTGGCACAGGCTCAGGACTCCCAAGACCAACTTCACAGCAAAGGAGATTTATTTGCCCCAGAGGGATAGAGAACAGGGAATAAGAGACAAAGACAGGCAAAGACAGGCAATAGAGGACAAGAGATAAGGGGAAGGGAAGAAGAGAGAGGAGAAGGGGTATTTGTCTTGGAGTGGAACAAATGACTTCTACTGGATAGAGAGGAGACAGACATAGTAGGAAAATGGCAGTTTTTAAAGGTATGAGGGGAAGGCCCATGTAAGTATGAGGTGTTTAATTCTAATTGGGCATGTTAATTAGGTGAGCTGAAGGGAGCTTTTGATGGTTGGACTTCAATACTTTGATAACTGAACCTTCGTAGTCAGCCTCAGGAGGAGGAAGTGGAAATAGACCTTGATGGCTAGCTTTAGGAATGTAATCTAACGTTGTTTTGTTTGTTTGTCTGTTTGTTTTTTTATAGCAAGGCAGAGGGAATGGGAGAAAGGGCAAGGTCTGTCAGTGGCATGCTTGCTACATTCAAGCTGGCCAGAGTCCCTTCAAATGTGCCTTCAGATAAACATGATACTGAGTCAAAGCAGTTTATTTCTTTCTGCCCAAGGACTTGACACTTGTGCCAACTTTCTTCAAATTTTAGTGTTACTGAGACCAAGGAGTGTTGTTGATGGCTCTGTGCAGCCTGCATTTTGACATTAATTTCCACTCTTCTGGGAGGGGCTTCACTTACTCAGGTGACTTCTTGTGAACCAATCCCCTAATGAATAAAGGAGCCAATTACTGGGCAAGAAGAAGGGACTTCCGGGGTGGAGAGGGAAAGAGGAAGAGGAGAAAGAGTCCTTTTTGGATGGAGACAGTGTGAGGATAAGGTGTAGGTACAAGATGTAGGTACTAGAATCTCCCGGTTTCTATGGTAGATCTGCCAGGATTCACTACCAGAGGATTTACATTTAATATAGATACAAGATTAGGATTCAAGTTGTGTCCAGAGATTGAGCTACCATTGTTTGTGAACTAAATTTGTGTAGTGTTTTCCTTCCCGAGGAGGTTCTACTAGGTTCCAGAGAGAAAGGTACAGCGGTGCGTGTGTTTGCCAGACGTGCACCACAAAGGCCGTGGGGGTTTTGAAGCATGGGGCTGGCGTGGTAGCAACCCCCCAGTGGGAACTTAGTGAGCTGGGTGGAGAGATCATGGAGCTCTGAGTCAGAGTCTTCACGAGATAAAACAGTCGGCCTTTGCTCACCAGCACTTGGCCAGCCAGGCATCGGGATTGAGGTGGCCTGTGGGTGCTGGGCATAGTGTGGGAACTTGACAGCAGAGCTGGGAAGCTTGCCGGTTGTCTTTGTTAATACCTCCTGCAACAGGGGAGAGGAACTCAAATGCCACTGGTTGAAGAGAGTAAAGTTAGCAGGAGGTACCTGAAGCTATTGAAGTTTTCTGTTTAGACAGGCGCAGTGGCTTGTAGAGGAGTAGGCACAAGGAGACACCAGTGGTGATACAGACCATCAGTGAAGTGACAGCATCCTTAGATGCTGGTGTGCTCACCCGAGTTAGGAGTACCTGTGTTAGGATGTGAAGATCATTCTACTCTAGCATGCTACAAGGCATAATGCTGGCTTTGACAGGATAAACTGGCCAAGTGCAGTTTCAAAATATAAAATATCTTCTATATTTTATCTATATATTTTAATATATAAAATATGTATTATATATTTCTTCATGGTAAAGTACCTATAAAATGTCATCTCATTCACACATAGATTATACCTATTGATTATCAACCATACTCCCTCCACTCCAAATTATTTTTGGTGGCTGGGTAGAGGAGCTTTAAGCCATAGTATAGTGATGCTAATGGCACTGGAATGTTTGTTCCCCATCCTCCCATGATCCAGGATGTGAAGTTTAAGAGCAACTCTCGGGGCTGGAGAGATGGCTCAGTGGTTAAGAGCAGTGACTGCACTTCCAGAGGTCCTGAGTTCAAATCCCAGCAACCACATGGTTGCATTACATTAAAAGCATTACAGCATCCCATCTGTAATGAGATCTGATGCCCTCTTCTGGTGTGTCTGAAGACAGCTACAGTGTACTCATATATAATAAATAAATAAATCTTTAAAAAAAAAAAAAGAGCAACTCTCTTGAAAGCCATGGGCAGAACACTGGGCCACAGGCTCTGTCCTGGATCACATGCTTGGGGAGGAGAAACAAGCACCAGTGTATGATTTGTGAAAGTTCTTATCCTTACCATGGGCAGCATCCCACAGTGGCTTTAGAGACATGTCAGTGTCTTAGCTTTAATATGCTTATGCTAACACACATGCTAACTGATTCACAGCCCCATGTGTTGTTACTGACCACTTAGCTGCATTCATATATTCTAATAGCTAACAGGCAGGACATTAGTGTTCTCAAGCCTTTCCTATGTACCCAATGGAGCTGCGCATGTGCACGTACACACACACACACACACACACACACACACACACACACACACCCTCACACAAAACTCAGTAACTTAGTTAGCTACATAATTTAACAGATGTGGGGAGGGAGACTACTTGACTTAGGCCACAAGAACTGCTCTGAGCCTTGAACACAGGACCATTCATCCTTCAGCTTATGGTAGGTGGCCAGTCACTGGATATACCACACTTTCTCACACAGTGTGCCACCATTCCCAGTTTTCTTAAGTATAGCTTCACATTCAGTGAACTCTGTTCTACTCAGAAAAGAAAAATTTAAAAAGGCAAAAAAGCATCAACAGTAATAACAGAGTATGCTAACTCATCAGTATGAGGAAGAAAGAACTTAAAGGGCATCCGGTTGATTGACTGACTGATATATATATATGTATCTTTATTTGTGACTTGTTAGAAATGCTGAGAACAATTAATTAATTAATTGCTACAAATGCTGCTTCGGGCATGGCTTTGGGGTCTGATGCTCTCTCCTGCCAGGAGCAGGGTAATGGGTGGTTGTGCTCACACCCACTGCCTCACTGCACTGAGGGCAGTGCTGAAAGTTCTGAAGACCCGGTGAGTCCCCTGGACAGCCAGGAGGAGTGATCCAGCTTCGACTTCATGGCCGGCCTCCTGCAGGTGTCTAGCCAGCTCCTCTACATTCCAGCGTCCTTGCTGGTTGTTGGCCACCAGGTGACCAACGATATGTGGATAGAAGGGTGTGGAGACACATTTCACCAACAGCCTGGCATCCACGAGCAGGGAAAGCAGCTCCTGGTCACAGTTGGAGTCATTCACCTTCAAGAAAGAAGAAAGCCATGAGTGGGCAGTGTGTTCTTTCTCCTAATTCCTGCGCCCTCTACAGAGTTGTCAGGGCAGGACTTTCTAGAGCCCCTTCCAGTTCAGCCTGGAAAACAGGCACGCTCATGTCTCAGTCTCATGATAAGAGAGCTAAGGTGTGAGAAATTGTGCTTAATGCTGTAGTAAGTCATAGAGCCCCAGTCTGGATTTCTAAGTCCAGGCTCCTAACAACCACGTTTACCATCTCAACCGTCTCTCCACCTACGGTTCTTAGACCCAGCTCTCGGGAATGCAGAGCCACAAGAAAACCCTTTTCAGGGTAGGAAAGCCTTTCTTCCTAGACTGCTGAGAGTAAGCAGGACACTAACAGAACGGTGGGCCGAAGATGTTTTTGTTGAGGCCTGTGAGGGTGCACCTATCATCTTTCAAGCCTACACATGGTTCTCCATAGCTTTGCCACTTTGTTTATTGGCTTATTTTCTGGTGTGGGTTATCATTCCTTCTTGTAAGGAATCAAGTTTATATGGATAGCATATCAGAAGTCATCACTGCCACCGGGCATCATGAGGCAGCTGCATGGAAGCTTTTACTTGCAGTCACAGCACATTTTAAGTGTGGTTGTATGGACCTCAAAAGTGATGTGGCATTTCAAAGTCAATGAACTAATTACTTAGATCAATCATATCCAGACTCTGTGTGGTGTGTTCTTCTTGCCTGTTTGTCATGGAGAAGAGTAGGTCCTGAAGAGGAGGACACTATCTCCTGGCACGAGGACTGAAAGCCAGAGCATACCATAAGGCAGTGCTTCCTTCAACAGCGCATAGGGAGTGTTCATAACCTCACCCATCAGCAGCTCCAGCGGCACTTCCTTGGTGACCTTTTCTAAAGCTCTGTGAGCCAGGCTCATCACTCCTCCCTCCAGGCTCCCTACACACCTCATCAGGTCTCTTCAAGCTATGCTATAACAATTTGTCTGTCTCTCCTGCTGATAGAGTTGGAGGGGGAAGGGAGGGCACAAGAATTTTACAGGTTTTCTGTTTCAGTACTCAGTGCTATCAACATTGGTTGGCTAAGTGGCCAAATGAGCCGACATCAGTAAACATGGTCACAGCTTTATAAACTGTACAAGTATGTGAACCGACCTCCGATACCCAAGGCATTGGATACTGCTATCCGGGCACTTCTGCATCCTCAGGGTTCTTTCTCTAGCTTCTTATTTCACACTTGTTTTGAGGTAGAGTTTTTCAGTTGTAGCTCAAGCTGGCCTAAAACTGGAACTTGCAGCAATCTTCCTATCTTAGGTACAAGCCATCACATGTGACTTTAATTTCCCAAATTCTTACACATATCTATTTTACCTAGAAAAATAGTTAGTTGGTTTCTACTGGGCTTTAGGCTTATATTGTTTGGGGATGCTATAAGGAGAGGCCACTAGTGTAAGAGATTGACTCTCATGCTTTATAAGGGCAAGTGCTCCCATCATGCCCTGATAGGGCTGCCTATGTGCCCATAAGCTCTGAATGGTTTCTCTCTCTCCACCCCACCCTGCCCAGTGCCCAACTCTGCTTTTCACACTTGTCAAACATGAATCTTAGCTCCTCAGAGCTTCTGCATCCCCACCACATGCATATGCTCTCAGCTTCCACAGGACTCTGCTGTACCAGTTCCATCCTTACGCAATAGATGAGCAAGGTGTGGGCGCTCCATGATGATTCTGTATTAGCAGCTCTTCTGTGATTAGTTTGTGTGTTCTCAGTTCCCTTCAAGGTGGATACTCTATATTGTATGTTTTCCAATGTATCCCTCATGCTTAGAGTGGCTGGCCATAGGGTGGTAGCACCTCAAGGTTTGTGAAATAAGAAGTGAATGATTGAATCACTCAACAGGCCATAAGTGTTTCACTGTACACTGTTATCTGTGTACATGTGCAATCACATGACCTTTGGGTTGTTTCCTTCACTTATTTTTCTGGTTTACTCTTCAAAAAGGCTTTCTACCTCCTTTTCCAGGAGCACAGCCAGGCTCCTGTCAAATGGTTGATAAAGTTCTGGATAAAAGGTTGAGTCCAGCCACTGCTGAGTGAGTTGTCCTGAGTATGTGTCAAGGCTGGGGAGTCTAGACAGTTTCAACTAAAGGAAGAGACAGTTCCTCTGCCAAAGCTGGTCCCTCTCACAGTTCCTTCAGGCCTGACATCCATCACATCTGCTTCAGGAGAGTGGGGCCCAGCTTTTCTGGGAGCTTCCCAAAAACTGACAGGGAACAGGCAGGAGGAGCAGAAGTGTGCAGTGTGCAGTGTTTGCCACTGAGATGACCCCAGGAAAAGGCAGGGAGGTTCAAGAGTTGCACTGATCATGAGCAGAGAGTAGGGAAAGGCTCTGGGAAATTCTGCTCTTGCATTTCAAGACTGATAGGGACTGCTTCATTTCATTTCTTCCTGTAACTTCTGTCTGCCTTTTGGTAGATGCAAGGAATGGCTTCAAAATTGTGATTTGCAAAGAAATTACTGTGGAGATAATTATTCTGTGCACATCTGGAACAAAATACAGAATGAAAAAATAATCAAAAGCTGAGCTTGGTCGCTCAAGTCTGTAATTCCAGTTCCTGTGAGGCAGAAACATCAGATGCTCAATGCTAGCCTGGGCTTCACAGTGAGTTCAAGGCCGTATTTAAAAGTAGAAAACAAGGGGTGTTGAGATGGCTCAGTAGCTAAGAGCACTGGCTGCTCTTCCAGAGGACCTGGGTTCAATACCCAGCATCCACATGGCCACTCACAACTGTCTGCAACTCCTGTTCCAGGGGACCCAACACCTTCATACGGACATACATACAGGCAAACTACTACTGCATACAAACAAACAAACAAACAAACAAAAAAAGGAGGTGTGATGAGATGGCTCAGCATCTCAGCAGGTGATGACTTGCTTCCCGAACCTGATGACCTCGGTTCCATCCCTGCTTGATTCCCAAAAGTTGCACTCTGACCTCCACCTTGTGCTGTGATGTATGTGCCCTCACACATACTACTAATAAGAATAAAGACAGAAAGAGCTTTTGTCTGATCTGTCCCAACAACTATTTTAAAGAGAAAACTGCTGGCCAGAAAGGAAATGAGCAGTGACTGCCTTAGGCTGGAGCCTCTCCACAGCCCTCATGTTGTTAGCAGTGCTTCGTGGCCTGCAGCACTCTAGGCATGGGACACTCCATCCACACTTGCCAACTTCTCAGACCTCAGATTTTCATCTTTCTTATTTTTTTTTCTAAAATTATAGCTAGAGGTATTAATGATCTGGTGCTGCCTACCACAGTGGGCAGTTTCTATTTCTCCTATGTTATGTATTCTAGCCACTTCCTTTACCTGAAATTAGAACGTGAAAAGGAAATGAAACACTTTGGGGAAGAAATCAGTCCTCCAAGCTTGGATCACAGGAAAGCATGACTGTGCCTGCACTCCCCTTCCAAGAGCTGTGAACTGACAGTCCTTTCCTAATACTAAGAATTCTAAGAACGTTTTTATGGCTTCCATACTTAAATTTTTTAATGGTTGCAAAATAGCCTATTGAAAAGATGTCACCATTATTTAACTTCTACTATAAATATTCAGCTGTTTTAAATAGAGAGTATTGAAACACTACAATGGATGCTTTTCATGCACATATTTTCTTTTATTGAATTTTTTATATAGTATAAACTTCTAGAAGAGAAGATACTGAGTCACTATGAGCTGAACTATGCTATATCCCTTTCCCTCCTTCCAAAATTGCAACACACCAACTCTCCACCTGAGGACTACAGGCAGGGAGGCCATGTCTGGGTTTAGTTAGAGACCAGGCCTTTCAAGGGGTGAAAAGGCTAAAAGGGTTCATTGTGTGACTTACAGGCCAACCTGGGTTTCACTGTAATGGATATTTTGTTTTATAATTTCTTCAAATGTTTTAAAATTTAAGTTCTAAGTATTACCCCCTCCTCTTGCTCCCTCCCCCAAGACAGAATTTCCCAGTATAACCCTGGCTTTTCTTGAACTCTCTCTGTAGACCAGGCCAGCCTTCAACTCACAGAGATCCACCTGGCTCTGCTTCCCTAGGGCTGGGACTAAAGGTGTACACCATCATCACCCAGCTAAATTCTCAAAAAAGTGTTTCTGCATAATTTTCAGACTTTTAATATATGTTTATTGCATAAACAAGACTGAGTCTGTCTTAGGTGGTTCTGACAAGAATGTCTTCCTTACCCATAGTGGAATATGCATTATCAAAAGCGATGCACTTCTGACTTAGGTTGGTAAGGCTCTGTGCAGAATCTTACCCATCAGGCTAAGATATTTTGGACATCCTGATAAGCCCTTAGAAATAATGATCACAGGAGTGATCACGAGACTCTGTTTATTGTCCTGCTTCTTCTTTGACTATCTAGGTTTATTGTCTTGCTTGTTCCTTGACTATTTGCATCTATTGTATTGCTAATTCCTCAACCTAGAACTGACCTTAATACTTGCATGTAATTTAAATGGCATAAAAGCAAAAAAGGAAAAAGAGGGATGGGATGAGGGTTAATGGGGGGATGGGGAAGGGGATAACATCTGAAATGTAAATAAATAAAATATTGAATTAAAGATATATATATATATATATATATATATTTGAATATAGCAAAAAATATGTTTAATATGAGCCCTAAGTTCACCAATTGACCCTGACTTTGATATTCAGCATTGGAAAATCACGTATTCTTGCTAATGGATTAATTGGTATGGTAAGGACTCAAATGAAAAACAGTATGTTTTTCTGGATCTCAGTTTGACTGTCTGATGTAAGCATAAGTCAAATCTAGAAGGGTTGGTTGATTTTCCACTAAACAAGTGAATTAGGGGGAGATATAGTCTGGTGGTACAAACAGGAGCCAGGCCTTCTTTGGGTTAGAGATAGATCTGTAGCCCTGGATATGTTGCTAAACATCTGTGTGGCCTTGCAAGGGCATTCCTCTCTGAACTCCATTTTCACATCAGAATAGCATTTTGTATGAGGTCTGACAGTAATGAAAGCTTTCACATGCCTTGCACAATGCCTGGTGTGCAGTTTAGCTGCAGTTTTATAGCAGAATAAAAATTTTTCTAGAAAAGAAAAAACTAAATATTTACCACATGAAGAGAAGCATGTCCCTTCAGTGTGCTCATGTTATGATTAGTTTTTGACACTACATAAAACTCTTCAGATCTTGGGAGAGAAATGTATAGATACAGACACAGAATATTTCTATCTTCCAACTATTAAAAAGTTATCTGCTTAGTTCCTCTTTCAACAATATGTAATGAGCCTTCTCTGCTTAAAGTCGTTTTATGGATCTCCATCAAGCTAAGAATAATTACAGTAATGAGGTAAACTGCATTCCACAACATAATGTGTATGGGGTTTCATCTCAGTGACTTTAAAGATCATTTGTTAATATTCTACTGTTTAGGAGGGACATTTGCCTCTTTTTCACATACACCAATACTTCATAAGTTATTTAAGATATTAATGTACAATTGCAGAAAAAGAGCAACACAAGTATATAACTCAAATGAAAACACCCACACAAGGCCTGTCTGTACTCTGCTTCAACATGACACCCTGATTCCAATTTCTCCGCAGACCCTGGGTTTACTTTGGGCAGAGCAGCTAATCACTGTCCATGCCATCTGGATTTTGATCTAACAAAACATGGAGAGGACTTTTGAAAAATCCAGCCTGGTCACGACTTTGAATACACTTGGGTGCTAGACTTTGGGCTCCAGTTCTCTGTTGTTTCAGAATCATTCTGTCCTAGAGACACTTCTTTTAAACACAGAATGATGATGACATATTTCATCTTTATAGGACTCTTGCAAATGTCTTCACCCTTCACAAGCATTGAGTTGAGCACACAGGTGCTTAGTATGTCTGCCTACAACAACTACTGACAGATGTCTACAACAGTGCTGTTCAGAACTGGTTGCTCAGAAGTCAAACAGGTTCAAATAAAGGGGAATGGCACCTCTCTGGCATGGGAGGGGCAGCCAGGGCTCTTGAGGTGCTGCTGCAGACTTTCTCTCATCAGACAGCTGCACAGGAGAGAGCTGGTGATGGTGGGGAAGGAACAGTGCTATGACCTTCATGCTCACATGAATGTTCACATTTCTGAGCAAAACCAGCTTTGTCAAAAAAGCAGGAAGAGCAGGGCCAGCAACATTGTTTAATCCCAGGGAAGAAAGTGCTCCCTGAGTTTCTTCCATCACTAAACCACTCTAATCTAAACTGTTTGAATACACTTAGAAAAAGAACCAACTGATATCAGGCCCAACAACAAAGAAGGGCTCTATAGACAAGGACATGAAGCCCCTACCCAATCTGCCTATGATCACAATACAGCAAGACAAGAAGGAAAGTGTGTGAGCTTGAGGTAGGGGTATAGAGGCAACTCTGAAGGGCATTCCAGCATGAACGAGACTGGAGCTAGGGAGACACTAGGGGAAAATGAGAAATTAGAAGGGACAAAGAGAGGTAGGCGCCTTGGTTTTAATGAAACTTGCCAACCCATATAGGTCCTTCTGAACACTTTTAAGCCTGGACATTGGTAACAGGATGACCTGCCCAGTTCTGGTGTCTCAGTGCTAAGAAGGAAGCATCAGATTGCCTTAATCTGTGAAAGGCTGCCTTGGAGAGAAGGTCCCTATGACTCTGAGCAACTGTGAGGCAGGGCTAAGGTCCATGTGCACAAGACAAAGGGTACAAGCCTTTTTAGGGGGGCTAACAATGGCACAGTGCCCTGTGGTATGGGAGAGGTCCATCCCCAACCATGCTCTGATTAAGCCTAGGTCTTAGGACCCAGTGTCAGCTCTGCTCCCAGCTTTCTCAATGCTGATACTACACACTTCATGGTGATTTCACAGCCTCATTTCTTTGGAGGTAACTTACCAATATATATATATTTTTTTTAGTCACAGATGATGATGACAACAAGCAGGCAGCCTGACTCAGCATGACTGAATGTTAGGACTGAATGCTCACCAGCTGTGTGACTCAGTGTCTCCATGTTCTCACCTATGATAGTGGAAAATACTTCCCAGAGGATTATAAGCAAAGATGGGCTGTCGAGGAGATAGAGAACATGATTAATGCTACACCTGAGACTAAGTGAGACTTGAGAGAGACAGTCACTCTTGGTAAGGTCAGAAACATGGTTTATTCTTTAAACTAGGAGTCTGGCATATGGGCTGGGGACAGAGGGACAGGGTAGCAGCAAGAGAAGGACACAGCTAGGAATGGGAGCCGTCATGCATGTTGAACAGTAAACAAAGAAGATTTCAGTTCTCAAGAATAGTAAAATACATCTTTGCTAACTTTGTTGGAATGAGTTCAGAGATTTTGTCTTGAACAGAGTAGAATGTAGAAATGAACTTCAAGCATGCGAAGGAAGAGCATTCTTGAGGTCCATAGCATGAGTGAGCTCTCAATTTCACAAGACTGATGGAGATATCACCCAGCAGAGTAGCATGAAGGCCTTTTACTAGTCATCTATAGCATCATCCCAGGAAAGACTTTCTGTTTCCTGGCCGGGGGAGAGGCTTCTGGCCATCTGTATAAGGTCATGTCCTAAGGACCAGAGGCATGCCATTCCAGAAGCTAAGAGGGAGCAGTGGGTCATGATGCTGAGGAGAAAGCAGAAGCCTGCTCTGTACCAGCACTTAAGTGTCTCCCTTTAACTGCAAGCAGCTGTAAGGCTGTCAGCATCTGATAATGCACAGAAAAATAACAGCTCTCTGCCAGCAAGCCAATGCAGTGCTTCTCCTCTCAGATCTGCATGCCATGTGAACCAATTGCTATCAGAGGATACCTTTGCCAGATGTTATTTTTTTTTAATGTCAACAGGAACTACTATCAACAACCAATAAGGGAAAAACTAAAGTTATTGATGAACCTTAGCCCTTCCTAATGGACAGAAAAAGCATTAAAGGGAAAGAACCAACAAAAACAGCACAAGTTTCCTAGTTTTCACTCAAAAAATCATGGATTATTTAAAAACAGTCAGCCAGGAGACACAACACAGCCCCTGACACTCTTCTCTGGGGAATGTATGACATGGCCCTTTCCCAGGTTAGAGAGCAATGACAGGCTATGGTAATTGCATATTCATTTATCTAGTCCTCTTGAAATGACAAATTTACAGAGATGAAGACCAGATGAGTGTTGCCAGGGCTTCTGAGGCCACAGAGGGCAGAATGAGTGCCCTTGTCATAGAGACTCTATGGTTTGAGTTTGCAGTTCTTCTCACAGATCTACCTGTCCCAATGCTGCACAGCCAGACACACAGAGGGGAAAACTGGTGGAATATGAAACAAGGCCAGCAGGCCATGCCAGCTCTCAGAGTCCTGTTCCCTGCTGCAGCTGTACCAGACTTTCCCTTGAGAAAATGGGGTGATAAGCATCACAGACCTTACTGTTTAGTTCCTGCAACTGAATATAAAAGTTAAATTACCTAAAAAGAATCTTTAAAAATTTGATGCTGGGCAGTGGTGGTGCACGTCTTTAATCCCAGCACTTGGGAGGCAGAGGCAGGCAGATTTCTGAGTTCGAGGCCAGCCTGGTCTACAGAGTGAGTTCCAGGACAGCTAGGGCTGCACAGAGAAACCCTGTCTTGAAAACCCCAAAAAAAAAAAAAAAAAAATTGAAGTGATAAAGTCTATTAGATTTTAACTTTTTGGAACGTGTAGCATGTCTGAGGATATTAAGCCTTTGGTGATGTACATGTTAGGGGCAGAGGCAAGGCTGTCCTAACAGACTCACTCTCACTGTAGGGTAGAATCTCATCGCTGAAGTTTTAAACATGAGTGTCTCCATGCAGTGAGTGAAATGTGTAAGCAGTTTAGACTCGTGGCTTTTAGTTTTAAGCTGGTCGGCACAGAGGGCTGGTCCTAGCCTCATAGCCCCAGGCACCCTGCCCAGAGTGTACCCAGCAGTTTGGAGTCTCAGCATGGTGCAGCACTTCACAAGCTCAGAGGGCCTTCTTATGGAGGTCACTGGTGCTATTTGGTTTTGATAGTGCTTGCAGGGGCAGTGGATGAGCTACTAGTTTGTGGCTCCTGCTCTACTTGCAGTTCTGACACACGCATTGAGATAAATTTTTTTTTTTTACAATGAGAGATGACACCTATGAAGTCCTAACCAGGAGTGTGACAGAGAACAACACTCACCTATGGAATCCTAACCAGGAATGAGACAGAGAATAGCACTCACTGTTGTATTCTTCAAGAGACCCAAGAGATTGGTTATTCATGGAGACTAAACAGCAACTAAGGCAAATAGAGGAATGAGAACATGCTGGAGAATCAAAGCCTGGTTTTGTTGAGCTCACTCTTCTTCCTCATTCCTTGAGTGACCATAAAAAACAGGCTAATAAAAAACTGAGTATAATTTTCAATTCTTATGAGGTTACAAAACCATGAAACATTCACTTCAGCAGGGAGACAGGAAGACACCAACAGATCAACCCCTGAATACTTCAGTCTGGCATCCCCAAAGGTCCTGTCAGACAACAGTGATAACTGTGGCCATTCCAGAATCTCTGCAGACACTCTTACAGTACTCAAAGAATACATCTGGTGAAAGGCAAAAAATTTTCAGTAACTGTTGCCAAATATAACATTTGATATCTTTGTCATTAATGGAATGCTTTATCAATGATATCTTTATATCTAATTTTTAGCCCTCTTCTGCAGCCAACATAGACCTCTATTCTAGAATTCCCCTTCTCTCTGATTCCCAGAAGACATCTTGTTAACAGAGAGAGAGCACAGATAGTAGAATTATACAGAAGCATGCTTGCATCTGTGTATGTGTGTGTATGAACACACATACACACACTACTCATGTGAAACAAGGATGTCTCTACAGAAGAGTTTGGAGAAGGATCATTCATTCAATGCCAATCAGCTAAAACACAACCCTGAGCTATCTAACTGGAGACTATTGATCTTTAAAAGGGAAAAGACCACTGTTTTCCTTGGTCATCACAACAAAATAACCAGCCTTGTGCATGTCTGGAAACATGTTCGCAATCTCTAAATGTGTCTTGAGCACATGTCTTCAAGCCCAAATACTGCTTCTGTGAGGTTCAGGTTCCAGAGGACAGCAGCTCTTGACTTCAGATGACTGCAGTTGACTGCTCTTGGAAAACTCTTCCATCTGTGAGGAGCCATTAGGTGCAGCTGGAGACAGAGCCAACCTTAAATGGCGCTCAAATTCCTCAGACTCAAAACCTGAGTGGCAAGGAGCCTGGGATGCTGGTTCATGAGCCTGAGATGCTGTTTCTCTGGGAAACTGTTTTACTATATGTGTCTGTGTTGTCAGCAACCAACCAGAGCCCGGTTCATGGAAGAGGCTCAGCAAATGCCTATGAAAACAAGTGTGTACTGTCTGAGAGAATGAGGTAGCTACTATAATCAGAGAATACTATTTATAAAAGTAGCTGAGAATTAATCATGGTTATTGTTGGTGAAGATAAAAGCGCTGTATTCACTTTTTTGAAACAAGAACAGTAGTAAATTCAACTGGGCATACCTTAGTGACAGCTGAGATTTGCTCCAGGGCCATGGCCTGTAGAGTTTCATCTCCGCTCTCTAGAAGAAGCTTCAGTGACGGGAGCAGGAGGGACTGGTGCAGCAGCAGCAGGCACAGCTCCTTCACACCCTGAAACCACATGGGTGAGGTGAGTTCCACTCATGCAAACACAGTGCAACCCTGTGCTATGTCTTCTGGATGTACACACCTCTGCGCGTGCACGTGTGTGTGTGTGTGTGTGTGTGTGTGTGTGTGTGTGTATGTGATGTTATTTTGAATGGTAGAATGTATTCAATATGCAGATCTGGTGGTATAATGTATTCTAATTCTCAGAGCCTTGTTTTCCCTCTAAGTAAAATGGACCTCTCTGTATCTCCTCTGCAGTTTTTGCTGTGTATCTTGGGAATTAATGTAAAAATAAATGTACAGCACTGAGCACACCGTAGAGACTTTGTAGCAGCTGTTATCAACTATTAATGATGTCGATATCTAGTTCGTATCTACTGAGAGACAAACAACATCAGCAAAGACAATATTTTTAAAACATGTTTAAAATTCTAATATTAAGGTAAATAGAATTCTTGATATATTTAAGATATTCCATCATCATGAAAACTATCTGTGGCTCAAAACAATGAACACATGTGGATCTCCCCAGGTATATCTGAATTTCATTCTCAGGTTTTTATTCTACTTGATGAACTGACAGCTTACCCTGCTGAGCTAGCTGCCTCTAGTGTCCTGACTGTAGCTATGACACAAAGAACTAAACACTGGACCAAAGAGCAGACAATGAATGTAGCCCCATATATTAAAGCAAAACTATTCTGGAAAAATAATGAAGGCTCACTGCCCTGCATGGGGCTGATTGTTCTGTTGTGCTACTCCATAACAGCAGAACAGAGAAGAAGATTCCAACACTGGCCATTCTCAGCCTCCCTGTACATCATTCCAGGAGGAGATGATGAAAATGACAGACTGAATGAGACACTTTCCAAACTGGTGAGCTGCCTGTCTCCTGAGCAGTGAGCTCCAAGATTCCTGCTTCCATCACTGTCACCAACTGGGGTGGGCAATTAGAGATGCAGCTGTCTTTGAGCCATTTCTGCTCCTGAAAGTAACCCCTTACTCAAATTCCAGTAAGCACTCCCAATAAAACTCAGTGGTTCACCAAGTTTGATGTCAGTGGTATGCTTACATTGGGCTCTTGAAGGTTCCCTGTCTGGGATAAGTAGACACTGCTTCACATTTCCCAAAGAGTAGTGACACACACCAGATAGGCTCCCCTGACTGGCCCAGCTTAGCCTCTGTTCTGCATCCCTGTGTACTCTTTACTGCAGACATTACCTTCTGTCCTGTAGTTCTGTGTGAGGGTGAGCAAGGCTTCTTGTATTCCAACGTCACATGGTCCACACCACACTCAACAGTATTGGTACAAGAGCCTCTCTGAGCGCTCACGTCTACTCTTTAGTCAGTGTATCACCAGTAATTGACAGAGAGCCTCAGCATTTCATGATGGTTAGAACTGATGATGATGATTATAGCTTTAAGTGACAAATTTTATAAAATAATACAGATATTATTTAAGAAGACAAATAGTTTCCTTTCTATTGCTGTGATAAAAGCATAACCAAAGGCAGCTTGAAGAATAGTTTATTTC
This sequence comes from Grammomys surdaster, assembly GCF_004785775.1. Taxonomy (NCBI): domain Eukaryota; kingdom Metazoa; phylum Chordata; class Mammalia; order Rodentia; family Muridae; genus Grammomys; species Grammomys surdaster. The sequence continues at coordinate 2,721,108 of NW_021604657.1, forward strand.
ATCTTAAAGATTACAGTCTATCATGAAGGGAAGCCAGGGCAGCAGGAACCTGGAAGCAGGAACTGAAGCAGAGACCATGGAGGAGTGTTGTCTACTGCCTTGCTTTCTGTGGCTTGCTCAGCCAGCTTTCTTATTCTGCTCAGGGGTGGCACCCTCCCATCAGTCATAAATCAAGAAAATGAAAGTGCTTCTTCACACACTTGCCTACATGCAATCTGATGGGGGAGTTTCCTCAATTAAGGTTCCTCTTTCCAGCGGTCCCAGAGGCATCTACCTTGTAAGAGTAATAAAAAAAAAATCTAAGCAGGAAAGATGGCACATGGCCAGGGCAAGAGCTCTGTGGATGGAGAGTGCCAGTTTATGTGATCTCTGAGTACTTTATAGCCTCCTAGCTATGTTACTGGCCAAATATTCAGACGTCTCATGCCAAATTTCTTATGCTTACATTATGAGAGAAGTGTTACAAGGATTACACAGGGACTGTCACAAGGCCAAGAAGCAGAGAGAACCACCAAACCACCTCACTTGACAACTTCATGGTTCAGACAGAACATGACATCACAAGAGGGCAAGGCCTTGAAAGGGGACAGATAAGTTCCCTGAATGCAAAGAAGATGCCTCAGCCTGGAGTTCATTCTCCCTGTGGGCTGTGGTTTATGGTGATGAGCTGGGCAGCGGTCCCTGTATCCTGATGGTGCCAGGGAAGTCAGACCAGTCCACCAACACTGATTTGCATTTATACAACCTGTGGGAATGCAGTGGATCACTGTCAGTAGATATTTTAGAGCCTGCTGAGGGAGTGTGAGCAGGTGTGTGGTACTCACACAGGCAGGGGAGCAACTCCCTCTGTTGTAGGTTCTGACGAAGGTGAAGGCTGTGCTGGGTATGGGGATATCCGTAGTCTCCTGTTCTCCAGAGCTATGCAAGCCAGCCTTGACTGCTATGCTGTTGAGCATGTCTCCACCTATCACTCACCTCCACCTAGAGAGCTCTGACCTGAACCACACACTTGCTATGCTTGCTAGGCATTAGAAGACATCGTGCCATTTGCTTCAAAGATGGTATTTTAGTCCACTGGGGAGATGGGGAGGAGGAAGAAGCAGGCAGACAGGGAGATAGCTTGGGTGTCATGGGAGTCTAAACCAAGCTCCTGGCATTCTCAAAAGCACCTCAGTCATGAGGGAGGATGACCACTCTTGAGGTTTCCAACCTGGGCTTAGCCAGGCTTGTTCTGGGGAACTTGCTCCCACACAGCAACCTGAAGGCCGTGTGTCTCCATGCACTTTCCAGGCATCCTTTCCCCACCTCCTGTTTTCATTTGATCCTTTACACATTCTTGACCTTTAGAAGACCTGCTTGAGCTAAGTGTTCAAGTATAGTTACATGACTGCCACAAACAGCGGGCTGTGAGAAGAAGAAGACACTCAACAAGGTTCATGTCCTCAGGGTACTCTGTGACCCAGGAGATCAGACCATATGTAAGCAAGTAGTTGATTCTAGAGGGCCATAGTTTATAGCTGAAAACACACACTCTGCTCATCCCCAGGAGAGCCACTCGCAGTATCCACTCACCTCCACAGGCAGCATCTGTGGGCTGTTGTAGAGGGAGCGGCAGATCTTCACCACCTCGTCCCCTAGTCCCTGCTTGTTCTCTGCTGTACATCTGCTCAGCATCGCCGTCACCAGCCTCACCCACGGATTGTTGTCTATGCTGTTCCTCAGAGAAATATGTAAAACATTGGAGGTGATCAAAGCTCTCAGCATTGTGATAAATTAAAAAAAAAAGAATACAAAAAAGGTCTCACTTTCTGAAATAAAGTGCTTTTGGTGGCTTACACTCAGTGTACATAATATGCTCCTTTAGGCTATCCTGCATGGGCCACTGTGGTATGGACAAGCAGTAGGCAATGACACTGGGACAGTAGGTGTCCAGAGAGCTCAGACTCTTAAGGTACAGACCCAGTCTCAAATTCTGACCCACGGCAGCAATGCCAATACTAGAATCTGCATTTCTCACACTCTGTTCTGGTGATTTTTAAGAGGATAAATAATTTTCTGGGAAGCATCCCTCTTCCTATCCCAAGATATGAAGACTTCACTGGCTTAGGACAGAATCGTTTATTGGGTTCAGAAGATAGGTACTGAACTGAATAGGCCTGAGCAGAAGTTCATTGACACATGCTTCTTGCCAGTGAAAACAGCTTCAGATAGGTGATGTGTTCAAAGGAAACCTGGCTGCTTCTCCCAAAGGAAAGGCTGAGTCACATGTCCAGTAGCACAAGGACAACACAGGAACCCCACTAAGCAGGACAGAGAGGAAACAACCCAAGCCTGAAATGGGGCCAGTCCTCCTTAGAATTCTGTCTCTTTCACTTGTTAGCTGTGTGCAGCCTGAAGTTACTTAACTTTTGAGATTCAATTCTTTCATCTGTATAAGTAGGTAACACTATCTGTACATGTTTGTTGTGTGGATGATTGGTAATGTATGCAAATTACACACTCAATATTGTGAGCACTTAATAAATGGGAATTATTTGTTCCATATGAATTCTCAAGGTAGCATTGTAAGCTTTGTTTAAAATAAATCAGGCGAGAAATTTCCATGTGAAATACCAGAACGAAATTATTGTGCTCATATTTTAAATCAGACATGGTTATGGTACTTCTGAAGAAAACATTTGGGTTTAGGTACAGGGAAATAGAAAGATAACCCAGTATTTAAAAAACAATTTAAATTGTCTTCAAAGTCAAATAGTGATCTCTTTCACTCACATAAATACCTTTCTAAATCCATAATTTGTGTGTGTGTGTGTATATGTGTGTGTGGTGTCAATTACACAATTACATAAAAAACACAATCTAAAAAAGGAAAATTCCATAAGCCCTTGCATGGTGATCCAGTGGACCCACACTGAATACTGTCCCTTTCTGTTGGCATGTAGTAGCCATTTCTGGTAATAGATCGACTGTCAACAGTATCACAGTGCTTGAACCTACTAACCCTTACTTATTCAGTAGTAGCCTCCTCAAACAGGAAGAATAGTGGCATGAAGCTCAGACATGACAAAGGGAAACCATAAAGTGCCACCTTTTAAGTGAAAACTGAAATGTTATCAACTGTAGGGAAAAAAGTCGACATTGCCAAGACCCTTGTAAAAACAAATCTCCCATCTGTGAAATTTCCAGGAATGAGAACGAAATTCAACAGAGTTCTGCTGTTGTACTTTGAACTCCAAATTTATAATTATAGGGGACTAAGGAGATGGCTTAGTGGGCAACAGTGCTTGGTTTGCAAACAGAAGGTCCTGAAGATACGAGGACACATGGCCACTACCCATGTAGGACACCAAGCATGTGTCTGTAGCCCCAGCACTAGGGCTGGAGAAGTGGGTGCTGAGAGCCTGGCTGCAGCACTGAGCTTCAGGGTCAGTCTGTCTCTGGAGGTGGAGAGGGAAGAGACACCTTAGGTCCTGCTCTGGCCTCCATTTAGGTACTGCATACCTACCTAATTGAATAGCATACACACACATACAGCAATACCACACTTTTTTTAAACCAAAATTATCAAACATAAAATTTATTTTTGGTACTGGTATTTGGCCAAAAGCCCATGCATGGGAAGGTCATAGAACCCAGAGTAGGTCTTGCTATTGTACGTTGCAAAATAACCATCTTGACAAACTGTCTTTTAAATATGTATGCACGTACCCGTTGACTTAGACTGATCCTAATCTTGGCCAGAGGAATGTCTTTTTGTGGACAGCAGCCAATAGCAAGATAAGTAGCTGGTGAAAGTGCTGAAAATAAGGGACTTCATGGCTACACTTCAATGGGACATTTATGTTAACCCAACACCATCAAGGCTCAGAGCATATTGTGAAGATGTAGGGGGAGTAGGAAGCACTGTCTTCCCCAAGGATTGCACAAGATCAAGCCAGCAAAAATCCCAGCACAGGTAAGAAGATGCTCTCCAGGCCGCTTCCTTACCGAGGACCTAGTGGCAGTGGATAGTCCCTGGGGATGACAAATGTCTTTCTGTTTTTGTTATTTTTCTGAGTGAGAATCTAGCTACAGGTAGATTCCCATGCTGCAGTAGATAGTTCCTCACCCATGAACATATGGGCAGCAATAACTGGACTTGGTGGGTTATCAAAAAAAAAAAAGACATGGCTTTGCAAGTGGGCATGTTGGTGAAATATGAGAAAAATTTGAGAGAAAAATGAGGGATAGATCATATTTTGTTATATACATGTATGAAAATTTCAAAAAGAATTTAATCTCAAAAATAAAATTAAAATAATAGAAAGAGAGAAACTCACCACTACAGTAAGTACATAACAAGGGCTTAGCTAAGATGCAAACATTAAATCTGTGCAGGCAGGAATAGGGAAACTAAGAAAATGTGGTGGAGAGCTGCATTTGGTATCATTCACTAGTTCAGAGTACTTGGAACATATTCCTTAATATAAGGGAGTGTCTAAAACCTTGATATATGTGTGTGCAAGTACACACACTTCATTGGCTCTGCTGAAGACATTACATTTTCAAAACTGACATTCAGACAGAGGATGTCAATTATCTTAATACTTACACACTATCACTTTTCATAGGTGGCCAAGCTTGCAAGAGTAAAATCAAGTGCTGAAATTCAACCTCATGGTGACTAGATTCCAGGAGCTCCATGAACAGGGCATAACGGTTTTCTTCATTCTCAATGTCAGCTATGTTCATCTAGAAGAAGCAACACACATTTGAAACTTGTGGCAATGCTGAACTGGTTCACAGGAGACTCTGTATGTGACTGAGAAAGGAACCTTGAAAAACTTGAGAATGAAATACCTTCTAAAATCAAACAAGAACAGAAATTTACTATGGTTTTGATGTTGTTTGTCATCTAAAAGTAGAGTCTGGTCCTTAGAGGAGCTTATAGGTTCCAAGGTCACTGGTGGGATGACCTTCAAAAGGGGCTTGGAACGCTACTCTTCCCATAGACTTGATTGATCACCTTATAAACTGTTCCCATCAAAATATGGGATAGTTAAGAAGGCCCTCACCGGGGCCGACTGAAGACCATTCCACCTGAGTATCCATCCCATGTGCAGTCACCAAAGGTAGATGCTGATGTGGAAGTCAGGAAGTGCATGCTGATAAGGGCCTGATATGGATGTCTCCTTAGAGGTCTGCAAGAGTCTGACATATTCAGAGGCAGATGCTCACAACTAGCCATTGAACTGATCATGGGGTTCTCAAAGGAGGAGTTAGAGTGAGGACTGAAGGAGCTGAAAGGGTTTGTGACACCATGAGGAGAGCAACAATACCAACCAACCACAGCTCCCTGAGTCTAAACCACCAGCCTGAGAGCACTTAGGGAGGAATCCAGGGCTTCAGCTGAATATGTAAGAGTGGAGGGCCCTGCTGGGCATAGGTGGAAGAAGAGATCCTTGACCTCATGAAGGCTGGACGCCCCAGGGGGTGGGAATTTGAGGGTGGGGAGGTGGGAGTGGGGGGGTAGGTAGGGGTTACATCCGCAGAGAAGAAGGAGGAGGGGTGAGAGGATGGGGGTTCCTGGGTGGGTGGGGGATGGGGTAAGGGGACAACATATGAAATGTAAATAAAACATCCAATAAAAAAAAAAAAAAAGAAGGCCCTCACCAGAGCTGAACCAATGCCTGCACTGTGCCCTTGAGCCTCTGCATCCACAAGTGACATAAACCTCTGCTCATTACAGACTCGGTATACCTTAGGCATTTCATTCCAGTAATGAAAAACCACACCAATATGCAAACCTTCAGAAGTTCTGAGTCTTCATTTCAAACACAGTATCACAAGCTCTGGAGAGCTGGAGGGCTGCATGGCGGCCACTACTTGCCTTAGCAAAATAAGATGTCTACACACAGTGTCACTGGCATCTAACATGCTAATACAGACTGCTTTTACAGTTGAAAGTAATTATTTCAGCATACTTAACATTAAATGAATTTTGAAAGTTTAAATTGCCCCAAATTAACTTCTAATGTTCATCAGGAAGCCACTTGCCAACATGTGCCTAGAAATTCCTCTAACTTGAACCAAAGATGTTATGCAGGTTCCCTTGTCACATGATGCTTTGGCTGCAAGCATCATGTAAATCAAACACAGTATTTATTCCCAGTCTGTTTCTAATACAAGAGAAGCCCTGTCAGTCTCACAGCATCCATCCCCTCCCACTGGACAACCAAATGGCTTCTCTTCTAACCGTGAAAGTTGCAAAACAAGTCACATATGCAGTATGGCTCTAGGAGAAAATGTCAGTTATTTTAAGTAGAAGAGTGGTTTTGATATAAAAGCCAGTCAGTTCATTCCCTTGCTAGTTTGTCTTCACAGGTTCTCAGTAGTTAGGGGCACAGACAATTGTAATGGTAAGTGCATGATGATATGTGTTCACAGGATTCAGATCATCACACCTTGAAAGGATAATGAAAATGGATTTTACTTACATACTAGCTAGATTGTCTGAACTAATGCATGTTTCCAAAACACTTATTTAATGGCCATGATGGCTCTGATCTAAGACACCATCTGAGGAGTCACACCACAAGTTTTGCAGTGTTGTAAATGGTCATATGGACTATGAAATTATCAGTAATGACTGTGGGAAGCCTTGTTCCCAGTGACCTGCCAGATCCTCCACTGCCTACCTTTGAGCCTCAGGCCATTCATCTGCAGGATAAATAGCCCTGTAGCACTTTACAGTTTTGAAATAATTTCATGGTACAGCAAGTCAGTTGACCCCTCCCACAGCTCTGTGTGGGGGACACTTGGGTTATCAACCTCCTGGAATATATAGACATTGGCTCAACAGTCCTGGCAATGGAGCTCTCAAGTGACAGCCAAAAGATAATCTGAGTAACATGTTCTGAGGAGAGGACCCACCATGAGATAAGTTCAACATTATTTAAGCAAGGCTTCCAGCTGAGAGCAGGCAATTGTCTCAAAGAAGCACAAATTCAAGACTTTCAGCTCTCCTTACCCAACCTCATTACCCTCAACCTGACTCCAGCCTCTAGGCCTCCTGATGTGTCTTGCTCACAATTACACACATTCTGCATCGGCTACTTGGAACTGTTTCCTTGCCCTGGCATGTTCTTCCTCCAGATCCTGGAGGAGCTTAGAGTTACCTTCCCAGTGAAGGCCCTACTGACCTGCCTGAGTTGTAAGGCACGCCTACAATTCTCATCCTCCCGTTTCGCTTTCCTTCTTAGTGCTTAAACCACAAGATGTGTAATGAGTTCACTTTTGGAGTGAATGAACTGAGTGTGCAAGCTTACAAATAAAGTGACAATTTATCATTCATAAGACAATTTAGCACCGATAATATTAAATTCTCATGGACTTGCCATAAAGTTTTCGTTGGTTTTATTATTGATGACAGAAGACTGGAGATGGGCAGGTTTGCTGACATATTGTTTACCATCAGACTTCAGGAAAGCCCCTTGCTCTGGGCCTCATTTTTCTCTTTTTTTTTCCTGGAAAAATGGGTTTCAAAAATGCTAGAAGTCTCAGGTAATGAGGGTACTGCCTAATGTCTGCATTGGGGAGAGGGGTCTGTCAATGACTGACCTCTTCCTGCTTTGTAATCTTAGTTTCTATTTAAAAGTTTACATGAGCAAAATTTTGTGCTGAAAAGTAAAGCACAGCTTGTAGACTTGCTATACCACCCAAGAACAGCATCCATATTCATTAGAAGAATTACTGAAACATTTCCTCCCTCTACAACAACTATGTATCTGTTTGGGATGAGTTTTTCTTCAAGTACATCAAGTTCAACACTGCATTAGATATGCTAAACACAGACAGAGATAGTCTAGTCTGGAAGAAACAGACTTAACAGAGGATGAATTTAATAGGAAGAAACATGAACTCAAGAGATGGGTATAGCCACACCCAACAAATCCAGGATATTTGTATAACACACAACATGTAATGAAACAGGAAGATACTACATGAAAATCAAAAGATATTTACTAAGTTGTCAGAGTAGAGGCAGAGAGGCTGCAGCACTCACTCAATAGATACTAAGGATACAGGATGGCTGATTGCTGGAATTTGAAATGGAGGAAGTACGGGTGAAACGCAGGAGATGGGAACTGTAAAACCCCTCATAACTCTGTACTTGATGGTTCTCAGAGAACAACAGATGCATACACAGTGGAATTCCTCTGTGACCTTCAGAGGGGATGGAGTGGTGACTCGGGGCTGGAACGTAAGAACGTTTACTCAACTACACACTGGCTGAGAGACAACTCAGAGTTGAGCTTCTGTTCCCAACAGTTTGGCAGAGGGAAGACATAATGGCTCCCTTGAAATAGAACTTTGGTTTTAATATTTTGGCCCCAGTCCCATGTGTGTCAAGAGTGGAATAAGCTAACTCCCATCAGCTAACTCCTACTCCATCCCCTCTGAAGGTCACAGAGGAATTCCACTGTGTTTGCATCTGTTGCTCTCTGAGAACTATTAATTACAGAGTTGTGAGGGGTTTTAAAGTTCCCATCTCCTGCGTTTCACCTGTACTTCCTCCATTTCAAATTCCGGCAGTCGGCCATCCTATGTCCTTAGCCTCTAGCACCAGGATGTACACTAAGAACCTGAAAAGTAGGAATCACAGATTTTATGATTATTTCCCAGCAGCATTCCCTGATTCCACAGCTGAATTTGTGTGACGTTTTGTTCTTTATATAAATTGCAATGCAGTTACTGGGAGAGCAGTGGACTAAGAACTGCTCTTTCCAGTTTTGGAAAGCTTGAAGGAAATTCAGTTTCTATTTTATGCATTTTATCTTAACTTTTTCTTTTGATATGGACAAGCAACCAAACTCAAGGCCAGATCCTGATGGCGGGACTCTAGAAATAAGAAGCAAGCCGTTTCACAAGCCACTGGAAAGAGTAAATGCGAGAATCCAAGAGCAGGGTCCCTCGCCACATTTTCCATCATTGTTCCCAGGGTCTGTGTGGCTTTGCCTTCACAATGAAATCATCTATCTGCCAAGTGCTGGTTACCTGGGTCATATAGTGAGTACTTCAGTTCTGCTTTACTCAAGGAAGAGATGATGGCTAGTACCTTCTGCTAAAAGTGAGATGTGTAAGGCTTCTACAGGAGTTTCCATAGAAACCTCTCTCAGGCTGACCCCATTGCTGAAAGTAAAGGAAATGCCCAGGTGTCTGGCCACATGTGAAAATGCAAGGGGCATGCCCTTCTTCCTGTGCTCATTACAGGTTTTAGGAATGAGATCCTGGAGTTGATTTTGAAAGACATAGCCTTTGTCAAGAATGAGAAAGGTGCCCTCTTTCTGACAAGCCAACTGGATAGCCTTTCCAGTCTGCCGTAGTTTGGTTCTGACAGAAGACAAGAGACTGTTGGTTCAGAGACAGACCTTTTGTACTCACAGGAACAGCAGCAGCAAGGGCCTGAGTGTTTCCTCAAGTCCTTAGGCTCAGAAGCAGCACTTAGGAAAATGATACATATGCAGTGGTTGTGAAGAGCCCCACACTGGAAGACTATGAATCTATTATAATGGACAGCAGCAAGTCTATGTGCCCTGCTCCATGAGAGATAACATTTTTATCCTCCATGGAGTCTTCTATAAAAAACACCCTCCAAAAGAATCCTGAACAAAGCTAGTTAGTTCTTCTGGGCTTTGCTAAAGTGTGAGAGATAAAGAAAACTATTTAGCAATAACGTTTTGAAATTTCTGTAATTATTATGTTGGGAAAGTGCCTAACACTATCTTTTAATATTTTAGCTTTCCACTAATGTATATCCATGCTTGTGAATGTATATAAGTATAGAAGCCCAAAGTAGATGCAGAGAATCCTTCTTTAGGACTTTTCTACCTTAATCTTCACGCCAGAGTCCCCAAGACAAACTCAGAGCTTGCCCATAGGACTAGTCTGGCCAGCTTGCTCTGGAGATCTCGTTTCCATATTGCAGGTAGGCAGCCATGGCTGACTCACGTCCTCTTGCTTGGACAGCAAGTCCTTTAACTGTTGATCTGCCTTCTCAGCCCAATCAAGACTATTGAACTCTTTAGTAAAAAGCATCAAATGAAGGTTATTAAATACAACTTTCAAGATCTAAGTGCTAACCAGCTTTTGGAGAACAGTATTTATCCTAACATTTGAGGTAAAGATAGTACACAGAGTTTGAAAAGGTACATCTTTGTAGTTAGACTCATGAGTGCACACGATAGAGACTTAGAAGATATATATATATATATATCAACAAATATTGTTCAAACTCATGACAGTCCCTTTATTAAGTTTAATCCCTTTTAGTATTTTCTTTTGTAATTCTAGAAATTAGAGAACCACACAAGTAAATAATGGTAATTTGGGTTTTCAAAAGCTTATAGGCTGTGTTTGTTCCTTTCCTGGTTAAAAACAATGCTAAAATACTCTCACCACACTACAAAGCTATGTGTTATTCCTACTTATTATTAACATGCCTCCAAATTTTCAGTGGTAAAATTTTTTTACCTAAAATCAAATTGTGTAGTCAGCAGAGAAAAATTAAATATTTGTCTTAGTTAGGGTTTCCATTGCTGTGAAAAAACACAATGACCAAGGCAACTATTATAAAGAACAACACTTAACTGGGGCTGGCTAACAGGTTCAGAGGTTCAGTCCATTATCATCATGGTGGGAAGCATGGCAGCATCCAGGCAGACATGGTACTGGAGAAGGAAAGCCAAGTTCTACATCTTGATACAAAGGCAGCCAAGAGAAGATTGACTTTAGGCAGCTAGGAGAAGGGTCTCAAAGCCCACCACCACAGTGATACACTTCCTTCAACAAGGCCACACCTACTCCAATAAGGCTGTACCTCTCTATAATGCCACTCCTTGGGTGAAGTATATTTAAACCACCACAATGTCATATGATCAATATACACCATTTTATTTGTTTTTGTTAGTTGTGTGTGTGTGTGTGTGTGTGTGTGCGTGTGTATGTATGTGTGTGTAGCACAATCAAAATACTGATACCTTTCTAGTAGAAGACAGCTTTGGCTAAATACATATTCATACTGTATTTAGAAATGTTGATCATGAAGAATTAGAAAAATTAACTAACTTTACGTTGAAAATAAAACCAATACATAAAACTGACAAGTTAATGGGGAAAAATTAAGGAACAAAGAATTTCTTGAGCTCATAAATGTTCAATCAAGTGGGTATCACAGGATTCCATCCTGAGGGCATGTGGTTAGTGTGAGCATCTTGAGAACTTCTATCCCTAAAATACCTGAAATCAAGGCACCTGGTTCAGTCTGGATGGGGATCTATGCAAGAATTACAGCCTCCTTCTCCAGAACATAATACAGTCCACATAAGATCTTCCTTGATTGCACTCTAACTTATTGAGACAGGGTCTCTCAACTGAACATAGAGATCTTTGATATAAGCTAGTCCATCCCCAGTCTTAGCCTTCCTTTCTAGTGTTAGAATTATAGTCCAGCTGCCACACCCACCTGACATTTACACAAGGTTTGAAGATCTAACTCTGGCCCCCATGTTTGGGTGGGACACATGTTTAACCCACGTAGCTATTCTGCAGCATGATTTATCCCCAACAGGGAACATGTAGCAACTCATGCTTTGTATAGCACTCCCTCCTCAATGACCGGGGAGTATCTGAGAAAACTGCCAATATTTCACAAACACTTACATATCTACTGACTATTTGCTATCGATACTAATTAAATATTATGAAATTTAAAGAGCAAAATGAAAATGTGACTCAAACATGAGAGTATTTGTTTTTGTGTCTAAATGCTGCTTCTTTCTTCCATGTAGAATTAGGGAACTTCTACCCTTCCTATAAGTCCATTTGTCAAGTGTTTGCAGGTCCTTATCAGACCAGATCCACTGTCCTTGAAACAGAAGAACTAACACACTGTTCTCACTGGAAGCCATTTTTCACCTTAAACTTTCTTGTGCTGCTGGACGTGAACCCAGACACCATAAGGTGAGACACAACACCTGACTATTTATCTTCCCCCAGCACTGACAGGAGCTCACTGCCTCTGCAGATACAGACACATGTGAACATGCTACTGGTGGACAGGACGTACTCTGCTCGTGGAACTGCTTCAAAGCTTTGTTCCTATAGGCAACAGTGCCATTAACCTCTGCTCGGTGGCTCCTACCAGATAACAGAGTTATAATTTATGTAAAGATGCAAAATAACTATGCAATTCCTTCCACACACACAAGGATGCCACACTGTGATGCTCATACACAGGGTTTCAAATTACAAAAATCAAAAATCTGCAGACTTATGAGAAAAAAAGAAGCACAAAAGGTTAACAAAGATGAGCTGTAAGCAAAGCTAGACCTGTGATGTTCCAGTTGGGCAATGTGGCCTCCTGTGTCCACTGGACCTAACCAGTTTCTTTGGAAATGAAATGTTGATAAGATGAAAAAAAAACCAAAAAACAAACAAACAAAAAGCTGTCACCAAACGTTGACTATCAATTTCCCTCACTGGTCTAAGGGACTGGTAAGCTAGTCTCAGCATACAAGGGGACTCAGTAGCACGGTCACTACTGTTCCATATTGTCATCAACTACAGAACCACTACTATTAGACAAAAAGAGATAACTGTATCAATAGTGATATTTCATTCCTGAGTTATGGATTTTATTAAATTAAATACAAATTATGAAAATATTACTAATGCTTCTTAATATTAAAAGATACTTTGGGGGTAGATTTTCTCATTTTAAAAGAACTAAAACACGGATGCAGATATTGAATGGATATTATGAATATGTGACTGCAAGCATGCTGAGAGAACCTACACTCTGGCAGCGTCTATATCCTGAGCTAAAGTGAGAAGGTCTACTATCAGCAGGAACTGCTCAGGGATAAAAGAATGAGAAACTAAATGCTGGTCTTGCCATAGCTGTGATACCATGAAAGAAGGTAATGCCTTAAGGTATTCACAGGCTAAAAAACGGCAACTGTATCAAATCCAATATACTATTCTGGGATTATAGTGTATAAGGCAACAGACCAGAGTGCAACAGGCATACACAAACACACACACACACACTCTGTCTCTCTCTCTCTCTCTCTCTCTCTCTCTCTCTGCAGGCATCCAACAGAGCCCTAGCTGATAGAGTTTCGTAGTTCTTTACCATGTATATTTGGTATATGTTAGTACTGAGATACACATGTGGGATGTGTGGGATGAAGAGAACTTTGCCACTGAAGTGTGACACAGGAAGCCTGACATCCAGTCCATGAGAGGCTGTCAAAAGCATGAAAACAAACTGGACCTTCAGCCACTCCATCAGCTGCTCCTCAGCTTGTGAGAACATGTCTACACTAAAGCTTCTATGGTTTTATTTTCACTCTGATGCTTTTATTTATCTAGAAGTTACCCAAAGATACTCCTGAGTACCAGAAGAAAATGATATATGTGTCTGCCTACCTGTTCTCAATAAGTAGTTAAAACAAAGATTTTTAAAAAGTTACATATTTCCAATGTAATTATAAGCTGAACATATCTAAACTCCAAAATATCAGAAGTAAAAACAATACTAAATTCCACATTCTAGTTTAAATATTACATTGTTGGTTAATGATTCACATATTTAAAACAAACAAACAAACAAACAAACAAACAACTGAAACCAACACAACTAGACAAACCACACAACTAGGAAAAACAAATGAATTGAATGGTAGAAATGAGTAAGACAGCCAGGCTAATGATGGCATGTTTTTGTGCATGTGGAGAAAGAAAGGGGGAAGAGAAAAATCAAGTAGCATCAATAAAAAAAAAAGTATTGTTAGTACTATTAATCTATGGCTGAACACAAAAGGCTCTATAAACATAAATTCTAGTAAGAAAATGAGATAGTAATTTTGAAATTATATATTTTAGGACAGAGCAAATTTGCAAGCAAATGGTGAATGAGAGCCGAGTCTCTGCAGAGGGGGCGTACCAATGAAGGTAGAATGAACTCTATCACAGACGGAAACTAGGGTATCAATACAAACTTGCCGTTTAAGGATCAGGATAGAACAGATGTAGACTTTTAATATCCATGTGGTTACTTACTTTCTGGTTCTTTCTCCCAGAAGCTCAACAGTGTGCACACCTGGCAGCTAGCTGGGCTCCTAAATAGCATTTTTCAACAAAAGGAAACCAGGCTTTTTGAAATCAATGACTGAATCAAGAGCCAATCACAGAACGTACAAATAGGACTCCCAAGGCTGAGTACCAGACAGTGAGGAAGTGCTCCAGAAATGATGGGCACTCTGGAACAGAAGAAAACTTGAAGAGAAATCCCAGTGACCATCTCTGGATGATTTAAACAAAATCAAACCACTGTGATGGGTTAGAACCATGGAACAAAACAAAAAACCGTATGACCACAGTGAAATAAATAAGCAACTGAATAAATATATTTAGGTGGACAAGTGATGGAAACAAATCTCATCACAGTCATACTAATCTCATGACTATTTACCAATCATTAGCTCATGCTAAAATAAGTACATGGAAGTATGAGGATGGAACATAATAATAATAATTATAACAAGAACAATAATCATCTCAAAGTATCCAACAAGCTACTTAATTATATAAAAGAAAATATAACTATATTTAGAAGAAAAGTGTTCCCTAGCACTTCAAGTTAACACTCTTAGTCATGAAACAAACCAGCACTATGTATTTCCTAATATAATACACTAAGAAAGACACATCACTTCTGTGGTCTCCTACTAAAAATGTAAAACCTAAATATATGACAATGGTAAACTGAATAACATTGAATAAAATAATTTTCCATTGCTTTTTAAAACTATCAAGTTCATAAAGGACCAAACACATAAATCAGACTAAAAAGTTGTTAGACTTGAGACTATAGGGACATGACAGATACAGAGTGTGTTCTTAGGAGATGCAGTTCAGAAAAGGGAGGAGTGTGTCAACTGACAGTGGGTGACCTGGATATCAGCAAGGAGGCATACTGAATATATGTGGCTGTGGTCGAGCCATTACTATTTGCAGAACTGGACTGAAAAATACACAGAAATTTATATACAGCTTACACAACATTTTGTAAGTCTGAAGTTACTTCAAAACAAAAGTTAAGCCCACAGCTGCAGTTGTTCTTCCCAACGCCCAACAGTCACACACTTCATGTTTTCTTTTCCTCCATTTCTTCTCTGCATTTTACATGAGAATACAAGACCAGTGTCTTAAGTAACATGGTGAGTAGGCCCGGATTACTGAAATGATGCAATTAGAAAGCATCCACACAGAAAGAGGCAGCAGAGTGAACAGCATGGGTACCGTAGGAGGAAGTCTTTGTGGGCTGCTCATCTAACATCTAGATTTCGATCTAGAATCAAGAAACTTGACCCCCCCCATCCAACCAAAAACTGGGAAAATGAATTAAACATACAGTTCTCAAATGAGAAAGTGGAAATGGTTAATACGTATGTAGACAAATGCTCAACATCCTTATCCACCAGGTAAATCCAAATTAAAAAAGAAAACACATTGAGATTCTATTTTACCCTGGCCAAAATGGCTAAAACGAAGAAAATAAATGCTGCTGAGGATGTGGGGCAAAATAAAATCTTAAACATTTAGTGGCAGGAATGCAAAGTAGGCCACACACTATGGAAATCTGCATGGAGATACTTAATACAGTTAGAAATAGGGCTACCACATGATCCAGCTACACCTCTCCTGGGTAAATAGCTGAGAGAGTCTACATCAACACACATATATAGATACCTGTACATCACAATGGCCAAGTAATGGGATAAGCCTACCTGCCCATAAAGATGAGTAGGCAATGGAAATGTGGGGGTTTATGAAGCCATAAGAGAAGAATGAACTGAGAAAACAGATAGAAATGGAGATCTATAGGTTAAACAATAAGCCAGATCTGGAAAGACAAACATTATGTCTTGTTTTTCATACGTAGACCCAGATTTTAAAAATGAACACAAGACCATTGGAAAGAGAAAGGTACCAGTGAGAATGGGGAAAGGGACAGGAGGCAATGGGGGGATAAGACTGAACCTCACATCAATGTGTGCAGGTGTTCTAATGAAGCTCTCACTAAGGACAATGAACACAGTGATTACATTTTAAAAGATACCAGGATATAGTCAACCACTATAGACAACTGAGCGGGCAGAGGGAGAGAAAACCAGGGAATGGTATATGGTAACATTTGATAACTTCAAGTCTATTTCTGGAAATCAGCCATTACTAACTAAGATACATGAAGCCTACAAACATTTTGTCTATGTGAAGAAGCTCAAAAGAGCCTCCCTGCCTCACTATTGCTCCAGCATGCTAGAAAATGCTGCTTAAGATTACAGCAAACTGATGACTTGATTAAAGCATGCCAATGACTTGCCTGAACCCAGGGCTTAGCTCTTCCTCCTGCACTGTTGAAGTTGAGTAGCCCAATGCCCCTCTAGTCCCAGGCAAAATTCTGATCAGCAGCAAACTGTTCACCTCCCTACATCTGAGCACGTCTCCAGCTTCCCTTTCTACCCTTGCTATCTCCACTACTACAGCCAAGTTCACAAACCCGACTACTGCCACAGTCCTCCCTCCCATGGTCAGTTTGTTTCTCGGAACAGCAATCTCCTCATATGCCTCCCTGGCATCATGTTCCCTGATCAGAACACAGCTGCCTCACTAGTCTGCCCATTCCATGCCATCTTTGTCCAGTGGTGTCTTCCTATTTGCACACGACAGACTGGCTCTGAAGAACTGTCAGAGGGGTCCTTTCTCAATGTGCTGATGAACAGCTCTATGTGATCCATGAGACTTGTGTCACGGGTCACTTCTGTCTTGGCGCCTGAACTCTTTACTGATTACTGACTGGCACATCCATGTTATCTGGTATGAAATCCCACAACAAGGACCACTACCTTGTCTGAAGTGAGAATATTACAGGTTTTATGCAATTTAATCTTCATAATGATTTATATTATTTCCTTTTATACATGAGAGAATTACTAACTTATCCCCGTTCACAGCTAGTGGGTGGTGAATCTGAGTTTGAATGCAGGTTTCTGTGTGTGAAACCCGACTCCAGAAGTAAGTATCTTATCTATTTCTGTACCCAGAGCTTGCAGTTCATGGCATATACTATATGCCTGAAGAATCTCTGAAGAAAATTTCACATGTATTGCAACAATCTTTAACAGGCATGGGATTTCCCATCATTTCATTTGAATTGTAGTTACCACACACGAACGGCACTGCTTTGAAACATTCTGAAATGACAAATAAATACTTTCTTATTCTTCAGACTCCTGATTTCTTCCATCTTTTAAAACCCAATGCATGGAAGGAGGAAGAGGCTTTCTGGAGAACACTATGTAGTGCAGCATGACCAGGTGCTGCTGCTGAGTCTGTGCATGTCCCCAGCAAAAGGAGCTTTATAGCACATAGCCAAGAACACGGACTCTGGGACTGCATAGAACTCAATTGAAGTTCCTGCCTCATCACTCACAAGCCAGTCATGACCTATCAACTAAATCAGAGAGGGTGCTGACCACTCTCTCTGACAGTTCTACTGTATATATAGCTCACAACTCAGTCGCTTCTTCTTCTGCAAATGACTCCCTAGCAGTGAGAGGGATACTATCTATTAAAAAAAGAACCAAAAAGTTCACAATGGGAGACTCCAGAGATCTCTAAACAATTAATGCAGATGCTCTCTTGACTAATCATTGTGGGAAAGTAGATCATAGAGTTTTCTTGAGGAATCCTAGATCTCCTCCTCATGGCTGAATAAAAAGGCTGTGCCTTGCTTGCACATGAAAAGCAGCAAGCTAATCAGAAGTCACCAAGAGGAAAGTATCGTAAACTAACAGAGCCACGTCAGTGCTTCAGGCCACTCTGTAAGGACATCTTTTCATCGCGGTAAGTAAATCGCCTGCCTGCCGATAAGGAGCTGACAGCAAAGCCAAGAACAGCACACTCAAAGTTGCAGCTCTGCCTTGCCACCTGAAGTGTGACCTTGGACAGGCTCTTAAACACTTAATATTCATTTATTCAACAAATATTTACAGAGTGTCTTTCAGATCCCCGCTCTCATACAATTTATATTCTAATGGAAGAAGAAAGACATCATATAACAAACAGGCAGAGATGGGGAGGAAGGAGTTTTCAGATAGTGGAAAGTGACTTAGAATTAAGACAGAGATGAAGCAGATTGTACTGGACTGTGTAGTCATTTTAGAAAGGCCACATCTGCACTAAATAACACTGGAGTGACTCCTCAGGTCTTGATGTCCAGATATTTTTCTACAAAATAGCTACTGAGCAGGAAGTAAAGAAAGAAAGCCTCTGTCAGCTCCAGGACGGCAGGACATCGCGGTATTAGGGACACATTATCTCTGTGTACACTCACAGGCCCTACATCATGCCATATCTGTAATGGTTAAGCTGATCACATGTGGACTGAGCTGTGAAGACACTAATGCAACAATACGTTTGTTTCAAGAAACTACATATAGTTTTGCATATTGAATTTCTTTAGCTCTATCTGACAGAAGTACATATTTTGCTAATATTTTGGCAAATGAAGGCCAGTTGATCCCTAACAGAAGGGTTAGCATGGACTTGCATTGTTTCAAACTAGGCAGTTATATGACTTCTTAACAAGATAAGGTGTTATCTTAAGCTATATCTCTCCAGCGATGCCTTGCACACCAAACTCAGATATGCCTGAAAGTAAAAAGGCAAAACTCTCAAGCTATGTGTCTCCTTGTACATAAAAATATGGGAAAGTCTGAGGTGCTGAGGTATGGAAGTTTTCAAAAGAAACATTAGTATTTTGACCCACATTTTTCATGCACCAGTTAACTAGAAAATTACAAAAGCTGAAAAACTCTGATAAACTGCACCAAAAGGATTAATGTAAGACACCCTCCCTTCCCTCTCATCGCACCCCACTCATACCATGAAGGGGCACATTTCTGGGGAGGAAATAAAGACTCTCAAAGTACTAAAAATGAGGGTCTCTGAATTTTTAATTCTGTTAACAAATCATTAGAAAACGTAGAAATTGCTGCCTCTCTGTGACAGTCAAAGGCCGGCGTCACAGACATGCTGAATCCTCCAGGTGCTGCTGGTTTCCCAGAAACACAGTGATTCGTAGGGCCACTACTTTGGGCACTTCAAGAATAATTAAACATTAAGCCCCTCTTTGATGTATGCAAAGTCTGCCTGAGAGGATCAGCAGCACAGTGAAGGCGGCCCCCACATTTTCTTTTTATAACTCAGCGCTGCAGTACATTATCTCGGCTCACCTTCAGTCTGTAAGAATGGGTCTCTGTCAGCCAAGGTACTGAAATATGTCTGAGGAAGAAAGAGGTGGTAAGGAGACTGTATCCAGCAGGGGAAACACTGCGTTCTTCTGGGACACATGGATGGTGAGGACCGAATGGCACAGGTGAGCAGACCACTGTCCACCTTAGTTCAAGGTTCCATTTTACACACACAGTGTCCAAGACCTCAGACTTCCCCAGGGTTACAGACCTAACGGCAAAAGACTGACAGAGACATTCGATGCCCACAAGTGTGCTACAATCTTTCCATTGTTTTAAAGAAATAATCTTTCACACAGTCTTTCAAGTTCAGGAATTGAAAGGATGACCTGAATCACAGGTATAGTTAACACAACATTCCATTGTTCCATCCTGAAAAGACTGCTTCATTTCCTAAGCACCAAGAAGTTGTTTCACCTAGAAGTGGAACTCCTTATCAAATTCCTCTGTCCTCCACAAAAGACCTGAATCCCCACTGCCAGGCAGTCATGGAGGAGACATACCACAGCATTTCTCAGAGAATCCTTCGGACAGCAACACAGCGACACCAGCATGGATGTGCTCATTTCTGTTACCAAATAGTTACGGAACCTAACCTGACAAGAACAGGGACAATGCTCTTATCTAAGAGTAAAGTTGACACGGGGGTGGGGGGGTGGGGGGGTGGGGGGAACTAAGGTGGTGAATGAGACACGGGATTCCTTTCCCTTGTCACTCTGACACTCCAGGGAGAGAGTTCCTGAGAGCCTGGACATTTGCTTCTTCACAGAGCAAATATTCCAATGAAGTAGTTATGCATGGACTTTAAGAATGAGAGCAAACAGGCTACAGCCATAGTATAGCCTCTTGGAAATAAGAAGGCTTATTTCTGTTGCCGTACATAATTGAGAGAAGCCAAAACAGAAGCTTCAAGAAAAAACCACAGAGAAACACTGGTTACTGGCTTGCTTTCTAACTCACTCTCTTACACAGCACAGATCTGCCTGCCTAGGCACAGTGCTGCTCACAGCGAGCTGTGACCTCCCACAGCAATCACTAATCTTGACAATCCCTCAACTGAGCGTCCGCAGATGATTCTAGGGTTTGTAAAGTAGAAAGCTAAAGCTAACCAGGACCTGTATCTAACAGAGATTTTACAAGACTATGAAGACAAGGCTTAAAAAGGAAAGAAGGAAGGAAGAGAGGGAGGGAGGGAGGGGAGAAGGGAGGGAGGGAGGGAGGGAAGAAGGGAGGGAGGGAGAGAGGGAGGGAAGGATGATAGGTGGGAAGATATGGACAGGTAATGAGTTGATGGGTGGATATATAACAAAAAGAAAGAGTAATAGATAGTGTCTCAGAGTTTCTATTGCGGCAACAAAACAAGATGACCAAAAAGCAAGTCGGGGAGGAAAGGGTTTATTTGGCTTACACTTCCAGATCATAGTCGATCATTGAAGGAAGTCAGGACAGGAACTCAAGCAGGGCAGGATCCTGGAGGTGGGAGCTAATGCAGAGGCCATGGAGGGGTGCTGGTTACTAGGTTGCTCAGCCTGCTTTCTTATAGAATCCAGAGTCATCATCCCAAGGATGGCCTCACCCACAATGGGCTGGGCCCTCCCCTATTGATCACTATTTGAGAAAAATACCTC
>NW_021604657.1:2742196-2774603 GCF_004785775.1 Grammomys surdaster
AGGAAGGGAGAGGAAGGAGGAAGATAAAGACATTTTAACTTTGAGAATTTAAAGTTCAGTAAAGTTTGCAGTGATCAGAGAAGGTTCTAGAGAGGAGGTCTACAGCAGCCTGGAAGTGTCTAGAGAAACTGAGACTTTTTGTCTCTTCTAGCCCTGGTGGTACAGGAAAAGGAAGGGCAGGCAAAGTGCATAGGCAGAGCAGGAGAGCAAGAACTGGCTGAGGCCACCTGTGTTTCCATCCACAGAGGCATTTCTCGAGGAAAGGGCGAGCCCCCAGTCAATCAAGCAGGTCAACAGCCCTAAAGACAGCCATGTAAACATGATGGGCATGTCCTGGGTTAGCACGTCAGTCATGTTCATCCTAGCAGGAAAATCAGAACAGACTTTATTGTCCATATTTAAGCACTAAGCAGCTGGCACAGTGACCAGAGCAGAAGTCCGTATAACCGAGGCAGGTACTGTTAGTAGCTGCCTTCTAACTACCAGTGACTTGAGGAAAGATGGGCATGCAGATGCTGCTTACCTGTCTCTGAGGCCATGCTGCTCTGAGAATGGCTTCCGTTCGGAAGAATACCAGAAGCTTGCTGTCCTCCTCACTCAAGTGGAAGGACTGGCCCAAGAGCTGCAGCACCTGGATTCGAGGCCTCACAGGACATGTGTCTTCAGCACAGAAAGGCCTCAGCCACTCCAGCACGTCTTCAGCAGACACCAGCTCGTCCCTGCAGAGAGGACAAAGTGGAAAGACTAGCTCTTGAGGCTTTTTGTGTCCCTTCTAGTAATCAAATGCCACCACTGACCTAAAGACTCAGTAGATAACTTTGTTTTCTTAAGAGGAAAAGATTAAGTTTTTAAGTGACTTACAACAAACCATATTGATGATCTTAAACTATGTAAAATAAATATAATCCTGCAGCAGTTTTTATTAAACAGAGCAACATAAAGCTGACAGAGGCAACCACTGACTACTATGCTCTTAGCTAGTTTATTTCTTATACAAATTTAACAAGTTGTAAAGCTTGTCCCTAACTGCTACTAACAGTACCACTTACCAGTCTAGGATTTTATATACTTGATCTCTAGTTGGCAACAACTATGCAAACAAGACACCGTAAATCACATTTGCTAGGAGAGAACTGGCTTCGGAGAGGTGGTATAACCCCCGTGTCATGCCCAGCACTGTCCCCATTGCCCACAGCTCTTCATCACTCCTACTGTGATCACAATTCCTGCATGTGGCTACAAAACCACCTAATACCGTCTAAAGATTAACTATGAGTGCTCAGCTACTACTGGACTATAGACTCTACAAACATACCATGAAGAGAATGTTCTGCGCATTTCTCCACCCAGTCTGATGATCTGCTTTCCTGTAGTCCCAGAAGGGCCACCTCAGTAAACTCACTGACTCACCAACATCAGTGGCCACTGCTAAACTTCACAGCCACATCCTTACAGAGCTCTTGGTATGAATCACTTAAACCGAGTCTCAGACCAAATCAAACATAATGCCAAATCCTGCTTAACAAAGCTGCAATATATTTAAAAAACAAACAAACAAACAAACAAACAAACAAAACCCCAGAAAATCTTCTGAAGTTAAGTCCTGTATCAACACTGAGCATGTCACTCTGTATCTACCACAGTATACCTATCTGACCAATGCTATTTTATGGCAACTTACATTGAAAATAGAATTCATTACTAGTACTTACAGAAAAATAAAGTTATAAAATGTGAAGAACCAGCTGAAACATTTCTAAGTTATGAATCATTTGCTAGTTTTACCAGTGGTTACTCTTCCTTCTCAGTCCTCATTAGAAATAACAAAAGCTGGGGATGTGGAGAGGGCTCAGTAAGTAAAGTGCTTGCCAACAAGCACGAGGGGCTGGTTTCAATTGCCAGAAACAGCATGGGAAAGCCATGGTGGCAGGCAGGCATAGACAGGATTCCAGGGCTCTGCTGGCCAGTCCATAAAGCCAAGTTGGCCAGCTCTGGCTTCAGTGAATGAGTGCCTCACAGACTAAGGGGGAGGGGCTTGAGAGGAGGTGCACTGGTTAAGAGCTCTACCTTGTCTTGCACTGGACCTAAGCTTTGTTTCCAGCACTAACCTAAACTCCAAGCATAGCTCCAGTTCCTGGGGGTGGGGATGGGGGTGAGGTGCGCAGGGGGAAAATCTGATGCCCTCTTGTGGCCTCTGCAGGCATTGCATGCACACCATACAAATAATGAACATTCAGACAAACAGGCACATACATAAACACACAACTAATAAATAAAGCTTCAAAATATTAAGGAGCAGAGTGATTGAGAAGGACAGCTGAAAAACTTCTGGCCACCACGTATGTGCATGTGCACACACATCTATGTGCATGTACGTATGAGCATGTGCACACACATCTATGTGCATGTACACTCATACATATGTATGCATACTGATACACACAAGAGAAGACATACTTACAACTGTGTGTATATGGTGGAAAAATGTTGCTGCAAAAAAGACAGAATGCACAGCTATTCCCTGAATACTTTCTGTCTTTACAGTAGTACCATCAAGATCATTTTCAGACCTCATTGGCTCTCGGCCCCATCATTTTCTAAACCTAAGCCATGAATGTCATCACTTCCACTATAGGTAAGGACCTTGAGAAAATATCTGTCTGGATCTATGTAACCAAGACAACATATGCAAAGCACCTTGTCCAGTATGTGGCACAGAAGGACTTAAGAGCTACTACCCCCGTCAGAATCATCTTCAGCAGTTTTATCGCCGTCAAAGCACTACAGTATGTGCTTAATGGCATAGACATTAAAATTTTACATGGTACCTGCCCCCAAAGAACGAATACAATGGAAAAAAGACCTATAAATTGGCCTTTGTCTGTATTACTAATGTGGTAAATTTGAGCACCTGTTTGGAGGGAGAGCTGTGACATCTAAATAGGATCAAGGAGATGCAGAACATGTATCAGTGCAAATGTAGGAAAATATAACTCCAACAAAGGGAACAGGGAACAAGCAAAGATTTCAAAGGGCATGGAAGTCCAGTGAGAGACTAAAGGCCCAGTGTGAAGTGAACAGAGGATCAGGTTTGAAGTGAACAAGAGGATCAAGGAAGAAGTGTACAGTTTTCTCACTTCTGGAACCAAGACAGTTGAACACAGGCTGCAGAGAGAGTACGGCTGAGCCCTCTGAAAGTGCAGGCTCTGAAGGGTCAGGTCTTGACTAAGGTCCCAGGCCTAACATTCTTCACAGAATTCGGAGTCTCCATTTCCTTAATTATCAATAGACAGGGAAAGCAATGCCTTCCTCACAGGGTTGTTTAGACTTAAGTAGAAAAATGTAGTAAATGCAATGTGTGTAACACACCTAGCATATGCCCAAATACTTCAAATACAAGAAACATCATCATTAAAGCTTTTGGAGGGCACAGATTAGGAAAGATGGTGGATTTTGAAGCAGTGAGTCTTCATGCCACTTTAAAGATTAGAGAAGATGTGTAGGCTGGGCATATGGTAGAGGCCTGCAATAGTCTCAGTATAAATCTGGAAGAAAAGAAACATTGATCTCAACTGCTCCAAGGTTCAGGGAACATCAGTAAAAGGAACGGGAAGAATGGGAGAACCAGAGCATAAAGAGGAGTGCCGTGAGCTGTCCTGTGGACATGCTGTGGTTGTTGCACAGCTCAACTCACTGTAGGTGTGGTTTCCTGCACAAGACAAGCAAAAAGATCAGGCCAATAACAAGATTGCTCAATGCACCAACAGGTAGCTCTAACTAGACCCAGTCCACTGAGATGGGTGTTGTGGGGGCCTCACACAATCAAGAGTACATAAAGATGGGAGAACTTGCTGGGGTTGGAGGAAAGGGAAGTTATAGATATGATCAAGATATATCATATAAATGTATGAGAGCATCAATAAATAAGTGAAATATCTTTAAAAAAAACCAGGAAGACAGTCATTTGAAGGCCATTTCTGTCAACAAATCCAAACCCTGTTCTCAGAAGCTGGTATTTTATCCCTCCCACCTAAATGTCAAGGTGAGTAGTATGAGCCCAGATATCAGATAGCTGGAGTCAGGAAGCCCAAATGGAAGCCAGAGTTCTAGTAACCATCTCACTCTGGCCAACAATATGAATCTGATGATAACTTATACAGGTTTCTATCAACGGTTACTATCACAACAACCCTGGTCATGTATGCTGTCATTTTAAAGTAGAGACAAGGAAGCAGTCACCCAGGATCACACAGTAGGCAGTCATGTCTTGCTACAAGGTAGTCTTACTACCTTGGGCTATCTGTTCCTTGCCTTGTCAATTTCTGTATGATGGCACTGAGTCACTCTGGAGCATGTTACAGAACAACTTGGCAGCAACTTCAGTTACTGATGAGATACAGAAAGATCATCATAACGCTTTCCAAATAATTGAGTTGGACTCTTATTCCTTGAGTATATAATACAGTTAATAAAATCTGACATTTTGGAGAGACATGTTCTAATTTTTAGTTGATGTTTCAAATATATAATCAAATTATGAGAACTCCTTCCTAAAATGCAAACACTCTTCCAAAGGCACCATGTTCTGGGCAAGCTTTACTGTACCTCCTTCTGAATACCGGATTCAGAACAAACACGCAAAAAGAAAAGAACTCAGCAAGCAATGTCGAGGTATGAGCCAGACAGCCTCACAATGGTTTTTAAAATCCACTGTTATTCTTATAGAATAGTACAGATGTACACACACATACACACACACACACACACACATACACACACACACGTATACTCATGTACACATATGCACACATGGCCAAACAATGATAAAACAGGTGAGTTTCTTATTTCTTCCTATTTTTCTGTGGGTTGAAACATTGTCAAATGAATAGATGGGGTCAAAACGGGTGGGGATACAAAGCATGATGTCAGTAATATGGTCCAGAAGAAGAAGGAAAGAAGTGATTCTATTTTTGTAGTCTTTGACAAAAAAAAAAGGAGGTTTAATGAGAAAAATAATAAAGAGCAAATCATTTCAAAACACATTTACCTCATTATAAAAATGATTAGTAAAAGTTATTAAATAGCTAAAAGGAAATTCTCTATAGTTTCACTATAAACAACAGGCACTTGCTTCTACTCACTGCCCCTATAATTAGGATGGAGGAAGAAGGTATTACACTGTAAAGAGTCAATCTGGTACTTTATTTAAAAACAATCAAGCTAATAGGGACACACAGACACTCACATCCTCAGCTGTGGCTCAGCAGATACTGAGTCATCAGGGGGTACACATCTACTTCTACCAGCATGACAGAGCAGCAGCAGCAGCAGCAGCAGCCGCCGCCAAACATGCTGAGTAACTACGTGAGGAAGTGGGACTCCAGGGTAGAGTGAGTGCTCGCCCACTCTTCTCTATTGGTCCTGGAGCATGGGAAGACATCCATGCAAGTAAAAACATGGAAAGGGACAGCAACCAAAAAGTAATTGAATCAAGACAAGATTTTTTAGAATATAAAAGAAATACTTTTTGGTAAAATAGTTTTCAGATTCTTTATGACACGTGTCTTAGTTAGGGTCACCTTTGCTGTGATAAAACACCATGTCCAAAAGAAACCTGGGAAAGAAAGGGTTTACTTGGCTTATATTTTCACATCATAATCCATCACTGAAGGCAATGAAGGCAGAAACTCGAATAGAGCAAGAACCTGGAGGTCAGAGCTGATGCAAAGGCCACAGAGGCGTGCTGATTACTGGCTTGCTGTCTGTGGCTTGCTCAGCCTGCTTTCTTATAGACCAGGTGCATCAGTCCAATAACGACACCACCCACAATGGGCTGGGCCCACACACATCAATAACTAATTAAGAAAGTGCCCAACAAGCCTGCCTACAGTCCAGTCTTATAGAGACTTCTTTTTTATTGAGGTTTGCTCCTCTCAGATGGCTTTAGATTGTGACAAGTTGACATAAAAATCATCCAGCATAACATATACATACAAAATTAGCCATATCTAAATTTAAATAGTTAAAGTATACTGAAAGAGGTATCAAAATATTTTTAAAAGATATAATAATCAAAACAGTTATTCTTATTTGAGGATGGGGAAAAGAAAACTGCATTCAAATATGCAAAATATAAGCCCTTTCGTATTTCTCATACATATAAATGTCATAGAAGTTGAACTACTGCAGAAAACTAAAGATGCTTTCCCCAAACCTTTATACTGAAGGCCAGTGGGCAACCCAAATGTAGGATTAGGTTTTATTCCAATGTTTCCAAATAAAATTCACACATACATACATACATACACACACACACACACACCCTAGAACAGTCACTTTCTGCATCTTTTTAAAAAACTGGATAGCACTCATATCTAGAGAGCAGTTCGTTACCCCGTAACAGTCATGACATTATTGGACCAAAGGGCACATCTTGCCTGGCAAGGTAACAGGTTGCTAGTTTCACAGATGAGTAAAACCAGAGACGATTTTTCTTCCCTAATAACTTGTACAGTACCTTTCAGCACCATAAAAATTAGGCAGAACTGAGAAAGGTTCCAGTATGGTTCCAGCTCGATTTATTTGACTTATAATTAAGGTAAATGCTAACTTAGGAATAGGTCTCATTAACTAGTTCTGTCTCATGAACAAGAACCATGACAATAGCTTATACTGTTTGAAACCTTCTAGGGCTTCCCTCATCAAGACTTGTAAGTATGTATCCAATACATGCAGTATCTGTCTTTCTCTGCCTATGTAGCCTCACTCACCATAGTTTTTCAGTTTCATCCACTTATCTGAAAATTTTATAATTTCACTTTTACAGTTGAATAAAATTCCACTGCACATATGTACAGAATTTTCATTATCCATTCATCTGTCACTAGACATATAGGCCTTTTCTATTTCCTAGCTACTGTGACTACAGCGGCAGGAGCCATGGATGAGTATGTATCTCATAAAGTCCACAGAGCATATGGTCAAGAGTGGCTGAGCTAGACTTCCTGATAGGTTCTACTTTTAGCTTTTCTGGGGGGATCTGCAAAGTTCCAAAGAGGTTGCAGCAGTCAACACCCTCACTGATAATGACTAAAATGTGTCCCTTTCCTTACTTCCTTGCTAGCACTTATTGTCAATAGATTTCTTGATGAGGGTGAGAGGGAATCGCAAAGAAGTTCTAATTTACATTCTCAAGTATCAGCCATCCTAATTACTTTTGAGAATTCTCTGTAGCTCATTTTTTGTTTGGGTTGTTTTCTGTTTTGTTTTGGAGATCTTCGTGGAGCTTAGAGGTCAATCCCCAGTCAGAGGTAGGACCTATGAAGTTTTTCTCCCATTCTATCTTGTACATCTTGACTCAGTCAGCAGTTTCACATGCTGTACAGAAGCTTTTCAGTTTCATGAGATACTGTTTGTCAGTTGCTGGCCTAGTTTCCTGAGAGGGCAAAGTCCTGTTTAAAAAGCCCTCACCTGTGTAGCTGTGTTGTAAACAGTACTCCTTACTGTTTTCTCTAGCAGTTTCAGGTTTGTAGTAATATGAACCTTATTGGCAATCCATGGCTGACAAGGTCTGGGTCTCTAGGAGAACTTTAACTATGTAGTTTAGCTTGTCCTGGTACCAACGTGCCTTCTAAATACATGTATATTTGTCATATACCCATGGACAGATGCAGTTTTCAGCCTTGACCAGAGAAGCTTATCTGTGCAATAAAAGATGACAAATTCACAGATGCATGGCTACTCAAGGTACTGAGTTAAAATAACAATTTAGTGTTCTGCCCTAAACAAGATATTGATACAATTCCCATTAAGGATCACAGTGTATCAACAAAGAGAGGTAAGAAAGACAGGAAGAGCCAAAGACGAGGAGAAGGGCTCAAATGCCACCTTCTGGGAATGACTGAACCAACTTATCATGTCTCACAGTGACTATGGCTGCTTACATTGGGCCTGCCAACATGCCTGATCATGGATCAGGGAGGGATTCAGAGGGCCCTATTCTTGCCTGCTGAACTACTGACTACTGATGGATTCTGGGAGAGGGGAAGGCATTTTCTTTTATGTCCCCACTGATGAGACTCCCAGGCTCCAGTGGCTAGTTCCAAATCCATGATCACAAAGGTAGCCTTGATTTAACTCAGAAAATGACAAAAGATGTGATTCTGGGGTAAATGATTTGTATAAAGGTGGGCAAGTTGAAGAGGTTAGGTAGTCCAGAAAGGTTATATGTGTATAACAGTAATCAAAATACATACATATATACATATACATATACATAAACATATACATATATATGTGTGTGTGTGTGTGTGTGTCTGTGTCTGTGTGTCTGTGTGTGTGTGTGCCTGTGTGTGTGTGTGCCTGTGTGTGTGTGTGTGTGCCTGTGTGTGTGAGTGTGTGTGTGCCTGTGTGTGTGTATGTGTGTCTGTGTGTCTGTGTATGTGTGTGTGTCTGTGTGTGTGTGTCTGTGTGTCTGTGTGTGTATGTGTGTGTGTCTGTGTGTGTGTGTCTGTGTGTCTGTGTGTGTGTGTGCCTGTGTGTCTGTGTGTGTGAGTGTGTCTATGTATGTATATAGTTAGTTAGTTAGTAGTCCTGTACTACACAGTGTAATACATACTAGGTACTTATCTTCACATCCACAGAGAAGTATAGTTCTCACCATGCATCAAAGAAGCTTCCCTTTGCAGCAGATAGAGACCATCACAGCAAACCACAGCTGCTCAAAATACACAGAACTGATGTATCGAGCCCTAACAGATACAGCTACAACATGACCCCTATACCTAAGGCTCAAGGAATACCAGAGGGTGGAAGTGAAAGATTCTAAGAGCCAGAGAAATACGAAGTCTTCTGTGAGACTGTGTCTCCTAGAGATGACAGGAAAGCTATACCCAGGATACTGCAACAATATGGCTGTATCAACAATGTGCCTAAACAGGACCTGGACAATGACAACAAGAGGCACGATAATGGAGAGGTGAGGTGGTTCATGGGGCCTCACCTCTAGACAAAGAATTATAGGCAACCAATGACTGCTGAGATTCAGAGAGTTAGTCTTCCTCAGGGATGCGGCTCTTAACTGGTCATACAATATTAAGTGGTTGGCTCTTAAATCAAACACACAAACAATATAAAGTGTCAGCACCCAGTATTTATATATTTATGCATTTAGATATGCAATAGTAACAATAAAATAAAAAAAAGCCATTAATTTGAGAGGGACCAAGGGTGCCATGAGAGTGGTTGGAGATGGAAAGGGAAAGGAAGAAATGATTTATATTTTAATTAATAATATCTTAAAAGTTTTAAAGATTGGATGACACCAAGACAACTCTGTGTTGTGTGTAACACCTCTTCAAGTACATCTTGAAATGTAAATCAATCCTAAAATTTGGTGCCAATTCTGTGTTTCCGCCCCTGAAGCCAGGCTACCAAGCTCATTCATATTATTGCCTGGCTTTTCAGTAAGGTGGAAATTTGCAAAGTCTACCTGTGTGATGCCAGCAAAGGAAGGGGAAAAGAGCAAGTTCATGTGAGCGAGGAGATGACAGGGAAGGACTTAACTGCTCACACTCCAAAGAGTCCTGTGTCTCAATGATGGATGGGGCCGTACATAGTATACATACATCCTGCACCATGCTGAATGGGCATTTTCCAGGAGAATGCCTTATATTTATCATAATAACTGGCAAGGAATAAGAGACATTTAGAACATGTATGAGTGCATACTAAACTAGTATCATTGTAGTAGTACAAGAAGTATAAATTAACAAACATCACAATTAAGGTATATTTAAAAAAACTCTTAGGAAGGTAATAGTTTGGGTATATACGATTTAACCTTAGACCTTAATTTTTGACAACTACTCATGAACTCCATGTTCTCTCCAATATCCCTGAATCGAGAATACCTTTCTGGGAGGTTAGAGAACATCTGGAGGTGGAGCCTCAATGGAGTGACTCAATGTGACTCAGGGCAGGCATTTATAACCTGGCTCTGCTTCCTGGTTATGCTTCCTACCTGATACCTGTTTCCTGCTTTGCCCAGATGTGAGCACACAGGTTCACACTCATGCTGCCTCACCTATAAGCTGCTCTTATCAGTGTTTCCCTCCATGATAAGACTGCATAATCAAACCATCAAAAATCTTGTCAGGCCAGGGTAGATAATCATATCTGTTTAGGTGGTTAAAGTCTCCATTAATGTTGTTTGAGTGCTATAAGTTCATTGGATTTGAAATTAGCCCAGAAGAAATAGGTGCCCAGGAGAGGTACACTGCTGTTACAAAGCATATGACACTTGCTCTAGTATTAGCAAGGATTCACGCAGGTACAGCATGGGCTATATACTGAGAACAGCCACGTGTTCTTAGTTCTACAGTAGAGCAGACAGGTAATCCTAGCACTTGGGAAGTATTGGCATGAGAAACAGAAAGAAGTTCAAGACCATCTTGGGGGATATAGTGAGGTTGAGGCCATCCTGGGATACCTGTAACCCTATCTCAAGAAAATAAAACAAAGCAAAACACCGGAAAAACAATGGCCATACAACCAAACACTTGGTAGCTATTTCATACATACTTCAATTCTTAATCATTTCTGAAGTTTCCCTGGCAGAAATATTGAGATGGAATACACGTATATCAAGGAGCATACAAATATAAATATGTGTGTACGTGTGTATCCCTGCATGTGTGTGATGGCTGATGATGTGCACGAGCAGAGTTATTCACTATGGACACTCAGGATAGTGGACATCAGACTTACACTGTTGGGGCTCATGGAAGCTTGCATGACAGGAGGAAGAGGAAGGGCAGAGGGAGCCTGGCACAACACCTAGACAGGGAGGAAATGGGTCAGATAGAGAACTGAGTGACCTGAGAGCAAAGCTTTAGAAGGGCAGGTACCCGATATCCCTCCAGGGACTGCCTGCAGCTATTGAGAACAGAAACTCTGACTTCTCAGTGGGACGCTGCCAGGTAGCTGGGGAATGGAAAACCAAGCAAATAGCTACACCAACTGAAGAATACCTGCTGGGAATAAAAGCTGCAATATGATTTTTATTCTTCTCTTGCTTTTTTTTTCAAGAAGAGAAAAATCCACTGAAGCTTTTCCCAAGAACCCTTTGTTAGTCTGTCTCTGGAATGAAAAGGAATATCTTGTTCTGCTTCTCGCTCCCTAACATCTTTTCTGAAGCTTGAAATATAAATAACCTGCATTCCAAAGACCCAGGGTAAATTCTTTGGTGTATCTGGCTAGAAATTCATAGGGAAAAACATTGTCTTCTAACTGTGAGATGGCCCCAGGTGCACAGGACTCTGGGAGTTACTGGAAGTGGCCTATGCAGTAGCAGAGAGTCTTGAGAGGCCAGGATCCAGAGCCGAGTCCACTTGGGAGAATCTGGGGGCTAACCCATTCCCTGGGGACTGGGACAGGGATGGCAGCTACTGTGTGGAACACCTAGAAGGCCCGTTAGTATACCATGGGCAGGACCTCCACCTGCTCCAGCACATGATGCACCTGCGGTGTCCAGGCACAGCGTGTCACCTAGAATACCAACCCCCTCTGCCCCAACAGAGTCAGTCTAGAGGCTAGGCCCTGTAACCCACTGCATTTCCTGCTCTGCCCTCCTTGTCCTCCACTCGCGCTTTCAGCATGGTACTTCCCACTCTATAGCAGTTACTAGGGCTATGTGCAAGTTTGTCTTCTCTGCAAAACAGGGATTCACAGGCTTAGAAGTTACTTCTTATCCATATGATTTACTAGACTTCTTATCGCTATGACTTACTAGAGCAGGACACACAACTATCACATAGAATAAACACCTATCTCTAGAATAAGGATTGGAATTAGGCACTGTTGTAATTATTTTCTTATTTGAGGATCTACAAGCAAAGGGGCTTTAGCAATTACACAAAGTCAGAGGCAGAGAAAACAGAGGGTCCTGCTTGCAATAATTCCTCAGATTCATCAGCAGCTTATCTTATATGCTCTCAACCCTGGGCAAAATGGAGATCACAAAGATCCACACTGTCATCTATAAGATATATCTCATAAAGACATACAGCATCTGCATGCTAAGTCTGGAGTCACAGTCAAGCAAAGCCTGGTTCTTTGGTCCTGGACAAGTGGTGACCTTTTATATCCTGAAGGCAGCGACAGCACATGCAGCCAGAATAATAACCCTAAGAATTAAATTTACAAAGAAGTGGGAAGTGTTACAATAGGTCAATAGAGAATACACAAGTGTCTATGTATCTCTATTAAAACTATATAGTATATATGCATACTTGATTAATAATTGGTAAAAAGGCATTTTCTTCCCCAATACCAAGTGGGGAGTTTCCTAAATCCCTCTCTTTATTATGTTCAGTGGAAACTGGAGGAGAGGCCAGACAGGATTGATATGGATGTCAGCTGGAACAAAGACTGCTCTAACTCCAATGGCTGTGGTGGTTTGAATGAGAGCCTCTCCTCATAGGTTCATATTTGAAAGCTTCCTTCCCACATGGTGGAACTGTTTGGGAAGCATTAGAAGGTGTGGCCTTGTTAAGGAGGTGTGTTGCAGGGGTAGGGTTTGAGGTTTCAAAACCTCATGCCTTGAGTCTCACAAGAGACTTTAGACTTTTAAATAGTGTGAAAACTGTGAGTGATAATGGGTACTTTTTAAGTTGGACTGAATGCGTTTTGCACTATGATATGGCCAAACCCCTATGGGTGCAAGGTATAAATGAGGTATAAATGGCCTCCATAGGCTCATATAATTGAATTGTTGGGCCTCAGTTGGTGAAACTGTTTTGGGATAGATTCAGAGGTATGGCTTTGTTGGTCAAAGTATGTCACTGGGGGTGGGTTTGAGGTTTCAAAACACAGTGCCAAGCCTAGGCTAGCACACTCTTTTCCTCTGACTTGCAGATTAAATGCAAACTCTCAACTACTGCTCTAGCACCATGACTGTTTGCCTGCCTGGTGTCATGCTCCTTATCATAAGGGTCATGGATTCACCCTCTAACACTGTAATCAATTAAATGCTTTCTTTTATACGCTGCCTTTGTCATGGTGTCTCTTCATAGCAATAGCAAAGCAACTAAAACACAAGGAAAGCCATTCAGTGTAGGTGGACTAGATCTCCTGGTCTTACCCATTGTCCACACTGGTGCGGACTGCCCCAACAACACCTTTCAGGACCTGGAGGGGGTCATGTGACCCACAAAGATCAGCACTGCTGCCACTGTGATAAGAAAGAGAATAATTGAGTCAGAAGAGGTCAGTCGAGCCTCAGAAATACACTTTCTTTTGATACACTCAGGTGAACGCATTGGATTATGGCATGGTAAGGTGCTTGCTCACAACTCTGTGTGCTGAGACTGAAGTGCTAAGGACGGAAAGCTTTGCTCCTCTTAGGAGCTCATGGTCTAATTCATGTATGCATTTCTACCAGGAGAACAACCTACTTTGTCATTCAAAAGCAACTGAAAATTAAAATATTTTAAACATTTAATATGTAATAATAGTAGCTTGATGCTCTTAACAAACTACTCACTGTCTAGAACTCTAGCAAATTTCCAAAGTATAACACAGGAAAGAGACATTTTACATGTTTTCAGAATATTTTTAGATTTAAACCACCTGCTAGATTTAATGAGTTACTTTTATGTCTTTGTCATTTTCTTCCTATGCCTACTAAGCTGAACTTAAAGGACACATACAAAGGCCATGTCCAACAGTGTCCTTGGCCCTGAGAGCCAAACAGTTCACCTCTCCATGTTCCTGAGCCTTCTATAGCTGTAAGTTTTACATTGACGTTGGTCAAACGACTTTAGTACACTGTCTTTAGAATTATTATGATCTTTCAGACTTGACCAGAACCAAGTCTCCAGTAGCAGAAATGTCACAGAGGCACTAGTATTTCTAATGTTTATTTTGTGAGCTTTATCTGGATAAGAAATGGTAATTATAAACAAAATGTATAAAATATGGCAAATAAATATCTGTTATCACTTGAAAATGAGGGGTTCTCATAAGCAATAGCAGAGAAATCATAACAGACTAATAGAACAAAGCTTTATTAATGTGGAATTTTTATTTCTAAAATGAAGTGCTGACACATTTTGTCTGTCTCTGCATAAAATTGCTAGGTACTTCAGAGCATTGCTGTGAAAACTGTACGAGGCTGGGTAATTAAACTGATAAAGGCTCATTTGATTTCAGTTTAGCTTCAGAAACTGACATGCATTTAATCAAAAAGTTCCTCAAGAGCAATACAGAATTACAAAGAATGCTTAAAAGGAGAATAAATTAAATACAGCTAAGTCTCTTAGCCTAATTACATTATTCACAGAAAGTGCAAGATGCCTCATTATTCCCTATCTTCGCCTTCCTCCTTCCCACCGGCTTGCTCGAGGTGCCCTCATGTGCCCATGTGGGACAGGAAGCAAGACTGTCAAGCTTACACCACTCATGTCCTAAAGTGAACACCCCAGGACAGTTATCACTAACTTCCAGTCACGACTGGAGTTCATCAAAAGAACTGCTTGGACCCCGTTTCTCACTGCTTCCGAGAAAGGAAATTAGAAGAGGCGGAAGGAAGCTAAGTAGTCACACTGAAGGCACAGAGCAAGCTGGCTCTTGGGTACCTGCCGCACATGCCATTTGCCCTTTCTCCTGCTTCTTGGTAACGTGTAGAAGTGAGAGTCCAGCCAGGAATTGGCTTTATAGCATGATATAAACATAATGCTAATGAGAACACAAATATCGTGTTCTTAAGACAGCTTAAGTCTTAAGACTTTGAGCACTCTAGAAGTCATCTCTCAGGTTTGTAAAGTATTTGAAAATATGACATACTTCTATATGCCTGGGGATAATTTAGCTTGATAATGACTGGGGTGGTATGACTGTTGGAAAGGTATTACCCTTAGGTCTTCTGTAATGGGTACTTTATAGCTTACCTCAATGCAGAAATTATTTGAGTGACTGCAGTATGTACTACATCCTTGGGTGAGATGTTGACAGGACCAATGGCCACTTGTAGCAGCTGCTGAATCATCCTTAGAGGCTGGCCATCTAAACACATGGCCACAGCTTGGTCATGAAGTTTCCTTCTGTCTGATCGGGACAGATCATAGAGATAACTGTATTTCTGGAGTATTTCCTAAAGAGAAAAATAATCAATACCAAAATGTTAATAAGAAATTAAATGTATATCTATACACAGAGCACATTTAGAGGGTCCACAAACTAAATACACTCCTATAGTGAACAGCACAGGGATATGAATTGGCTACCAAGACATTAGACTCACAATCCACCTAGATAGACTGTGAATATTTGCTTTACCGTTTATTAGTATAGTTGGTTGTTGTGATTGGAAACTTCAGCCTCTGTAAAATGACAATGATGATAAGAGGGTCTTGTGAACACCACCAGAGATGACATAAAAATCAGGCTGTTGGCAGTGCCAGGTCAAGCACAGAACAGGAGTGTGACTTGAACTGTTTCTAAAGTATAACCATCATTATAATGTAATAATTATGCAATCCCAGGTATTATGCATGTGGTATTTAATTAAATATTTGCAACAACAATCCTATAAGTACTTTTAATTAGTCTCATCTCATCAAAAAATAAACTGAGGTTCCAAGACCCTAATAACATGCCTAAAAGTCACAGTGCCACCAAGGACAGGAGCTGAGAGTAGGACCTAGAAGTCACTCTCCACCATGCTATATTACTCTTCTGTAAATGTATCTGTAGTCATAGCTGTGGTTCTCAGCATAAAACACAAGGCAGCACATAACAACAGGCAGCCACTGAACAACAACACTGCTTTCTAGC
Source organism: Grammomys surdaster (assembly GCF_004785775.1). Lineage (NCBI taxonomy): Eukaryota > Metazoa > Chordata > Mammalia > Rodentia > Muridae > Grammomys > Grammomys surdaster. Next base: position 2,758,031 of record NW_021604657.1, read on the forward strand.
TGTTGTGTCATTTCCCTGGTAACCCCAAATATAATGCTTCAGTTTTTTAAAACTTCCACATGAAATCTCAACATGTGGAAGAGGTGAAAACCATCTACTTATTTCACACCAAACTTTAGGCTTGGAGGGTTAAAATCCAAGCATGAAATTAATGGGGCAAATTTACAGGCTGAATGTTATTTCAGCTTTTGTTATAAAAATATCTTTTCTTTTTGGGGGCTTGGAAGATGTTTTTACACAATATTACTATGTAGCTCTGGCTGTCCTGGAAGTCCTTATGTACACCAGACTGGCCTTGGATTCAGAGATCTGCCTGACTCAAACTCCCAAGTGCAGGGATTAAAAGGCATGTGCAACTATACTTGTCAAAGTGTCTTAAGAAAGCAACTGTTGTTCAGTTGAGGAACCACAGGGTTAGACTGAATGGCACTACAAAGAACAAGATGGCACTGTAAATGCTAAGGTGAAATGAGCAGGCATCTTTGTTAATAGCCCCCTTGAATTCACACACACCATACTAGCCACTGAAAGACATTTGTTACCAAGAGAAAAATGCCAGTTTTAGGATTTTAACATAGTAGGTACAATTGAAAAGCCAACTAGGATGTATAAATTTTTATACTAAAACATGTAAATCACTTATATTTGAAGATTCAAATTTTACCGCAGATCTTATAACTATAAATTATGGTATAATAAATGTTGAGGAAGAATGAACATTGCCAAGCCAGTTTGTTCTCACAGTAACTTATTGGCTGTTCATACCATTATTTAGTGATGTCCATTAAATGGCCAAACAGACACTGAAATATAAAGTAAAACAGGCCAATTTTTGTATTCAGCTCATCATCAATTTTTTAGAAAATTTTGTAGAATGTTTTTCTACATGTATATGTATGTCAAGCTGGAGGACCTGCTTCTCTCCTTCTACCATGTGTGTCTCAGGGAAGGGATCAAATTCACCTCACTGGCTCTTGCAGCAAGCATCTTTACCTGCTGAGCCAGCTCACTGAGCCCCACTATCTTTTAAATGAGATGTTTACACTGACAAGCAAACCAATACCCAGTTCTGATCAACCTGAGTGAGTTGATTTAGTAAGTGAGTACAATTTAGGAAAATGAAACAGTTAGCAGTTTCCATTTGCAATGGTATTAAAGGGCAGGTCGAGTATTAGAAAAATTCATACAAAAACCATTTACTTAGTAATCTGTCACCCTCCCAACTATGGAAAAAAAATACTCTAAAGTACCATAACTGTTAAAATAAAAAGAAGTTGGCCATAGTGGAGGAAGCTGGTCATCTCAACTTTCAGGACATTGAGTAGGATGATCACAGGTTCTAGGACAACCTGGGCCATACAGTGGTACTCTATCTCAGAACATATACATGCCCCCCCCCACACCACACACTACACACATACCACACACTACACATGCACACAGCACACATACACAAGCATGCACATACCACACACACACATACACAAACACACAAGTATACACATACTATACACACACACACACACAGAAGTACACATACAAGCAGAAAAGAAAGCAGAAAGAATGGAAACCGGCACATGAAGTGGTAAAGCAGGTCTGTTGGGGGAAGAAAATCTACAAAGATATACTTCATTTAAAGCCGGAGAGACAGCTCCGCAGTTAAGAGCACTGACTGCTCTCCTAGAAAATCCGAGTTTAATTCCCATCAACCACATGGTGGCTCACAACCATCCAGAATGGGATCCAATGCCACCCTCTTCTGTTGCATCTGAAGACAGCTACAGCATACTCATATACAAAAAATGAATAAATAATTCTAAATGAGTGAACACTTAAAAAAATAAATAAAAAGGCCATAATAAAACCTAATATCTTATAAGCTAAATTAAAAAGAGCAGAGGCTGAAGAGATGGCTCAGTGATGAAGAGCAACTGGCTGCAATCCTGGGGGATCTGGTGCCTCCTGGAATCCACCTGGCAGATCACAACCAACTATGACTCCAGTTCTAGAGGACTCAACACCCATTACTGGGTTCCATGGGTATTGCACACACATGAAAGCAAAATACACACACCCAATAAATAAATAAATTAATAAATAATAAATAAATAACAAATAAGATGTTCAGGAATATTTTTAAAATATTAAAAAGAACAAAGTTTCTGAGGGTCTCAAATGATTTCTGGGTTTTTAGTAGATTCTTAATACATAGGTCATTAGACCTCACCATGGGCAAGGACTTCTAAGCTCATGGTAGTTTTGGGGAGTACATAAGACGCTTAGTTAAAAATCAATAAGAACAATTTGACCATCCAGAAAATTCCAATCAGTAATAAAGGTATATTGGAAGGATGCACCAGTAAAACAGGTTGAAATGTAGGCATATGTTTAAAATGCCATTGAAGTGTGCATGGGAAATTAGCATTTCTGAATTTCTTTAAAAATTTCAGAAAAAAAAATGGGTTGGGGCCTCTATTGTGATTCACTTAGAAAGTAAAACACCCAGTAGCTCCAATGGGTGAGACCACCATGTTTAGCATGTCTCAACTTTAGAAATCCCTCCTCACCTGAGCACCAACCCAGTGCTCCCTCAATTCCTGCTACAATGCCTCCTGCCCCCTCCCCCACACCTACCTTCCCCTCTTTTCAGATTCCAACTTTGGCTCAAATTCATTTAGAAAGAGAAATGAAACCAATAGATGATCGATCGAGTGGTAAGAGGACAGAAGGACCACTTTTGACACCCACTGCCCAGTTAACACCACTGATCTAGCTGAGATCTTCATGTCCCACAAATTCTCTGTACTTAAGGTTGCAGGTGGTGGGAACTTTAAGAGACAGGATCCAGTGAGAGGTCAGCAGGACATTGAAGAGGATCATGGGATTGTAGCCTTTGCTGTTCCTGCCTCATTTCTTACTGATGGTGTGAGAGGTTGTATTCCATCATATGGTATCACAGGCTGTTCAGCAGAGGCAAACTGCCCGCAGACTGAAACTGTTAAAACTACAGCAAAAATACCTTTGTTCCATTAAAACAAATCATTTCAAGTATCTCTTACAACAGCCAAGAGTGCACACAATTACAATGTGACTTTGAGGGAAAGGGAATAAATACAGCAATAATATCTGAGCCTGTCCTTCCTGGATGACAACTTCATACCTGCTCACTGTTCTTCAGACTGAGGATGAAGCTGTGGCTGAGGGTTCCCAGGTGGGCAAGTGATGTCTCCAGATGGGCCAAAGCATCTGCATAGGTGGCCTGAGAACCACGGCCTTCTTGGGGGTCTTCTTCTGAAGTTCTTTTCCGTGGTTTCTCTATGAAATGCTTGACTGCTTTAATGGCCTTTCTGGTCATCTCTTCACGTGCTTCTACTGACAGCTTTAAAAAGACATTAAACAAAGTCAGGAAAACAAAGAGGTGCTATGTTTGACATATTAATAAGGTATTAGTGGGTAGAATAAAAGTGAAATCTTAACAGATGCCAATCAATGATTGGCACTTTAAAGTTTTGTTGTTTTTGTTGTTGTTGTTTTTCCTTCTTTGAAGAAAACAGTGTAATACCAAGTCATCTACTCAGTTGTTAAGACATACTATGAATAATGACAGCAGTCAAAGAAGGTGACACTCAACAGAGTGAAACTGGACTTCCCACTGAGTGTTGGCCAAGTGCAAAGCCAGGGACCCATTTACAGTCAGAATTGCCAGTTCTGAACATTTAGTTACTGTTTAGTAAAAAATCAAGACACATGAGGTGCTGGCTGAGCTAGTGCATGTCAGTAATCCCAGACTGTCTCCTGTTGACTACTCAGGCCCATTTTTGCTATATCCTCGAAAGGACTTAGTGTTGCTTTAAATAAAATAAATGGCCTTTAGCAACATCTTAAATTTTCCTTTTAATTATTTTTTGGAATTAGTCATTTGTAAATTTCAGAGAGATGGAAGCTAGACTACAAAGCATTAATGAATATACCAGAAAGTAAGTGCTCCCTAACCCTAACTCCAAGTTACCACAGAACTTGAATGTTGACAGCAGATATTTTTATTCTATATAAATACTGATTAAAGTTACCTTGGTGAGGTACTGTTTTTACTGAACTGCACTAAAATTTTGCTTTGCAATGCAACTTTGTAGTATATTCTGTGTCCTCATTTCTTCCTGGGTTTTGCTACTAAGCAGATGGGACAAAATAATCAGAAGCCTCTATCTAACTCAGTGGTTCTCGGCCTGTGGGTAGAGACACCTTGGCAAGCCTCTATTTCCTAAAATATTTACATTATGATTCATAAGAGTAGCAAAATTGCCATTATAAAGTAACAACTAAAATAGTTTTATGGTTGGGCTCATCACAACATAAGGGACTGTGATAAAGGGTCACAGCATTAGGAAGGGTGAGAACCACTGCTCTAACCAGACAGGATTAATTGTGGCTTTGGCTCTTCCTCTCAGTTAATAGTGTACTCCTTTTCTGTGGCTCAGAAATACAGGATGCTACAGCTATACCTACACTTGCTCAACATACCTTCCCCTCCTCCATCCTGTACAGGCAAAGTCTGAGAGTACTAAGGCAGTACATTCAAGAGGCTGAACTAGGTAGGCTGAAAACTTGGCCAACCTGGCCTCCATAGTATGACTCTGTCTCAAGAGAAAAACAAAAGCAAAACCCTGGAATCCACACCATGTGGTACCAAGAGAGTTTGTCCTAACACATAGCACACAATTTCCTCCTGGCCATCTTCCCTATCCTAGGTCTGACAGTATCACAGAGTGTACACTGGATGAGTGCTCTGACAACATCAAGGCTAAATAACAGTGCTGGGAATCTTTTCTTGCAATTCATCTATGATTTTTTACTCAAAAATTCGTATTTGGGGGCAAAATTTGAATTTTGGACAATTACTTGACAATTTGAATTTTGTACAATTATTTGACAATTTGAATTTTGGACAATTATGCCAGGTTGCCTAATATTCTAACATGCCTATTGTGTGGTGTAGAGGAGTTTTGAGAGTAATCTAGCTAGAGAATAGAAAAAAGGGAAGAAGTTATATAGAGAAAGCAAAGTGGTAGGAGAAACAGCAGGTCCCTGGGCAGCTGGATCACTGCTATCAGAGGCTGAACTTGATAGTGACAAATGCTAGAGTGCAGTTACAGGAAACAGGAAGAAAGGTAAATCCAGTCATCTGGTAACCTGACCAAGAGTTTCCAGCTTTAACTTCTTCATCCACAAATGTGAAAACTGGCATCTATCACATAAGTTAATATTTAGAATTGAAGTAAACAGTCAGTATAGTGTGATACCTACAGCAAGAATTCAATTAATGAGTCTAGTTTTTCATTTTACCAACTAATAAAGGCCTTTCCCCCTACCTACTGGCCTTTTATATTCCTAGTGAATTACTCATGGGATTCTTTTATAATGTGCCCCTGTAAAATAACTCATCAAATTGCATAGCATGAAACCCAAGCTAGCTACAAGCTGACCTACATCCAGCCACACAGACAGTCTATAACGCTCGAGTGTCACCTTTGCTTCAATGGGGTGTCTACTTGCCCTTTTATGGCAAGAGAAATCTCTATTCGGGCTCAACAGCAAACACATGGAATCAATCCAGATCTAGCTGGTTCTTGAGCTCCCATCTTCAGTCTGGAAAGTCCTCTGCTCAGCATCCATGTGTACATTGACTTGGCTTCCCAGCCCCACTCAGACTGGTCACTCTCTCTACTATGGACTCTCATCCAATATGTGCTGCTCACCAGGACTGTCTTTAACAGTTTAAGCTCTGATCCTCACACAACACCATTATCACAAAAGACATTTTCTGTTTCCCACTTTAACAGATTCTTCAAAGTGACTATTGAAAAAAACTAAATAACCCTGCACTTAGTGTGAATAAATAACTGGAAGTTAATTTTCTGAGTCAGCTATGACTGTAAGAAAAGAAAATTATGGCAAAGGACAGAGGGTTTTTACCAACCCAGCATTTGACCCAACTCACACTTTTTACCATTTTACTAGAGATGAACAAGCTCACCATGGGAAACTCGAGAGTGTGGCTAGAAAATTCAAGCTCATCACTAAATCATACTTAGACATTTAAAACAAAAACAAAACTTTACTATGATCAAGGGTACAGGAATGAAGAGGAAAAATGAAAAGTATAAGAGTAAGAAATAGCAACTTATTTAGTATACCTGGTGGTCACACAATTTCTTCTTTTTTAAAATTACTTTTGAGTTCCATTAACGTGCCATATATACACACACACACACATATATATAACTATTCTCTGTTCAATAAGTGCTACTAAACTAATGCAGATTTCATGAATTAAGACAAGTATTTAAGACAGGTGAGATGGCTCAAGTGAAAGAGGGTGCTTGTGCTAAGCCAGCACTCGATACCTAGAAATCACATGGTGGACAGGACAAACTGAGCTCTGTACACTGTGGTCTAACCTCCAGTATACACAATAACTGTAAAAACTTTTAAAAGAGAAATGGCTGGATTTTTCTACCATTGAATAAAGAGATATAGATCACCTAATTTCTAGGTGCTTCAGAAAAATGAGATAAAAGCATGAACCAGGCTCATAAAGAAGACATGCACGACCAGGATGTATGGAAGAGCACAGGTTCAAGTGCCATGACACCAAGCACATTACTCTGGATCTACCTTTAAAGTACACCAGACTCTAAGGACTGCCAACCTTCACTGACAGCTCACTGTTCTCAGACACCATTGCCTCTCCTGGAGAGCATTACCATGGTGATAACGTGTCCCCCTAATGTGACAGGTGGCATGCTCAGCAGACACCAGCACCCCGTCTACCACACTGCACTTGTCAGCTTCCTTTTAGGAGGGATCAGCCACATTCTAGCCAATGAGATCTGACAAGAAGTGACATGTGCCATTTTGAAGGAAGGCAAGGAAATCCGCCATGGATCACCAGGATCCATCCTTTTCCACCCCAGCCACAGCGGTTGAGGAGCTTGTGGAGCTCATTCAAGTGGTTCTGATACAAAAACGGTAGGGCTCCCACCAGCACAGATCCTAAGTGATTTGTGGTACAGATCTCTTATTCCATTTGGACAATGAGAGACCATGAATTTTTTGCACAGTTAAGCCACTATGAACTTCAGCCATTCCTGACAAACAACAAGTGCTAAGAGAATACCATAGGTGTTTTGGTTATCAAATCAGACACTGTAAAATTTATCTATGTTAAGCTTTAATGAAATATTTATGCTGTTGGTGATTCTCACTTGGGGTGCAGAATATATACCATATACACATATAGCATGTTCATATGTGTGTGTGTTTGTATGTGTGTGTGCATGTATGTATATCACACACTATATCCATATAGTATATCATATACCATTTACCCATATATCTCATACTATTTATCCATATAGCATATCTTATATATTATATCAATATAGTATGTCTTATACCATATATCTATATAGTATATATGTCATGGTTTGCATATGCTCGGTCCAAGGAGTGGCACTATTAGAAGGTGTGGCCTTGTTGGAGTAGGTGTGTCACTGTGGTCATGGGCTTTAAGACCCTCATCCTAGCTGCCTGGAAGCTAGTATTTTGCTAGCAGCCTTCAGATGAAGTAGAACTCTCAGCTCCAGCTGTACATCCCTGCCTGGATTCTACCATGTTCCTGCCTTAATGATAATGGACTGAACCTCTGAACCTGTGAGCCAACCCCAATTAAATGTTGTCCTTATGAGAGTTGCCTTGGTCATGGTGTCTATTCACAGCAGTAAAACTCTAACTAAGACAGTATATATCATATAGTATATTATATACCATTTATCCATATAACATATCATATACCATTTATCTATACATAGTATACTGTAACCACATATCCATATATTATATCATATACAATACATCCACATAGTATAGCATATATCATTTATCCATATAGTATATCATACACAATTTCCATATAATACATTATATACTATTTATCCACATCACATTGCATTTATTCAAATAGTATATTGTATGACATATATATCTATATATGGCAGAAATTTCCCTGACCAATCTATTTGCAGCAGGAGGCCTATGATTGGACAGAAAAAAGGGAGGTGGAGCAAAGGAGAGATGCAGAAAGACACAGGAGAAAGCAAGGAAGGTGACATGGCTGTGGACCTGGACTCACATGGCATCAAGTAAATAGGTAGATATGAAATCTAAAGGTTAGGGTGATAACCTTCTAATCTGTGTGGGCATCTTGTATATTGAGATTTTATTGACATATGTAAATCCATTGGTTAACTTTAAGCATCACGAGTTTTGATTTACTGGGTTACTGGAAGGTGGGCCCGCCGACAACTGGGTGGTTATGGCTGTGAAGGAACTAGCGGCTCCAGGGACGAGTGAACCAGAGCTGGAAACACAGCTACTGGTCTCTATGGTGATGTCATTAGGAAACATGGTGGCTAAGCCGAGAGCCAGCTGGACATCTCTTTTCTAATACCTCCCGTAATATCTATATAGATGTTGCATATATCAATATATCATATACCATATATTCATTTACTATAGCATATGCCATTTATTGATACAGCATATCACATACTAATCAACATGAAGATCTAGAGGCTGTAATATCAATGTTAGCAGTATGTGCTGGATGTTATGGATATTATGGTCAAACAATGTACAAGATTAGTTTATTAAACTATTATCTAGATTGTATGTAGGAACCAAATAGGGTAGAGAAATAGCTCAGAAATTCAGGGCTTTCTATGGTTAAACAATTGCTATTTACACACCAGTCGTAGAAGGGAAGATTGAGAAATGCATAGATAGCAAATGCCAAGCAAAACCCTCGGGAGATTAAAATGCTTCAGAGGAAGCTAAGGCAAGGGTGTGACTCCTGTAAATTCTCTCAATTGGATAAAATGACTCAGGGCAGAGATCCAATTAATGATGTGGACTTCCACAAAAACCTGATAGCTTTAAGGCAGCCCTTTTTAAATTGAGAGAGAAAATGGATGGAGGTAATACATCAAAGACCTATAATACAGGACAAAATGTCCCGAAACAAATAAGCAGACAAAAGGCTCCAAGGGTGCAGTTATGTGTACATGTTGCTAACAGATATCAAATCTACACAAATTCAGCTAAGTTTCTGAGATAGCAGTACGTGCCACAATCCCGGCTTAGATGCTTGTAAACTTCTGAAATCAACACTTGAGGCTTTGACCTTCTCCAGCTGACTGAGGCAGCTGGGCATGAGTTCAAGGACTCAGGCCTCCCACAGCACTCCACAAGGAACTGCTTAATGAGACAGGAAGGCTCTCACTGAAGTAGAAGGAGGGATTGGGGTCACAGAGTCAAGGAAGAAGGTGGTTCCCAGAAAGCAGGTCCAGATTCATTTAGAACTACAACCTGCTTCAGATAGGGAGCCTCCAGGTCCACAGGCCAGAATGTCAAACCACCAAGCAGTGTTTAATGGCTGTGTTCAGATGAGGAATGGGACAACAAGGCAGACGTTTGGCCACTTAGTTTCTGGTCCAGTTCAGACTGGGTCACCCACTGGAAAATGACTTGACTTTGAACTCCATGGGGTGGCAGGGGGATGGTGAGCCATGGTAGTAGGAAGAAGACTGTTTGGGGAAAGCCCCCCTGCTTGTCACACTTCTGGAGTGAGGCAGGCCCATCAAACAGGAGAGAAGATCATACAACTGCAAGCTAAAACAATCCACCGAATTTTCATGATCCTTCCCCTCCTTGAAGCGTGTCCGAGAAGACTAAGTCTTGGTGTAACTGAGAGAAACTTGTTTTGCTGGGCCCCTATGATCTTGCGGTTCACCTGTGACTCCAACATTACCCACAGAGCAGTGACTTGTCTAGGTATGTATCTGTGTATATAAGCATGCACATAAACACATCTGTATGGTAAGCAGAGGTTAACATCAAAGTGTCTTTCTCTTATTTGCCACCTTAGCTTTTAAGACAGAGTTTCTCACTAAACCTGGAGCTCACTCACTGATGCAAGTAGACTGGCTCACCAGTGTGTGTCAGGGAGCTCCCTTCTCCACCTCTCTGGCACTGGTATCACAAGTGCACACCAGACTTTGAGCAGATGGAACTCAGGTGTGGGATCCCTTCAAATGCTATGGCCAGTAGAGTAATGATCTGAATGAGGCAAAGGAAATCCATTTCAACACTACTTATTTACCTGCTGTTGGCTCAAACTTCTAGAGTCTGACGTTGAGCAGTTTACTTTTGACATACTTAAACATAGTACAACTTTGGGGGGAAGTTGCCTCGTGAAAATTATTGCAACAAAGCTTAAGGAGGACTACACTGAAACTCCTTTGCAAAGCACATGTCTTTTGTAAAGTCCCTTGTCCTCTTCCACAGGAAGGGGCTATGTTGACTGAGAAACAATGGTCAGGAATTTGGGAACAGTCTGGGACAAACATAATAATCTGGGTGATTCCAGTGAGGCCTGGTTCTATGGATAGCAAAAGATCACTATGTCATTAACTATATCCAGTCTCAACTTTCTAGAAAGAAATAGGTGTTAATTCCTTCTGTTAAAGATAAAAGCCCATGTGTTTAACAATTCTGGTTTCCCTAATCTGTGATCACAAGGACCATGTGCCCTCTACACTTGGGTCCTCACATCCATGCAGGAAAGCACATTCTAAGTGTGCCACCTCCCCAGCCCTAGAGTAGTGACATTTGAAAAACACAAAGCTGATAATGTCAACCCTGTCCATATCTATTTAATGACTTCCCAATTCCCTAAGAACAAATTGGCCCCGGCCCGTTTGCCTCGCTAGCTCTCTCCAATCTATCTTCTTGCTGTTGAGATGCTGTCTTGGGAATCCTCATAACTTGACAAAAATGTCACCTCATCAGGGTGGCTTCCCATAACCGTCTGCAACAATATGTTCTCCTCCTTTTTTCTTCTCTCTCCATTATCTTTTTCTTAAAATAACTTATTTGGCTATTGGTTATTTATTGACTATCACAGCTTAATCCCAAACTATAAGATGGTGGCTCAAACACAACAAATGTCATTTAGTCAAGTGGATCTCAGAATGGGACCATTTAAGAACAGAACTATACAAGTGCAGACGCTGCAAGAAAGTTAGAACTGTGTGAACAAATATTCAGTTGCCTAGGTTGAGACAGGGAGAGCAAATGGCCAAGGAGTGACTTTGGCCACAGAGGCCATACACATTGTTTGTTTGGTTTTTGAAATGTCTAAAGAGATAGAAAATCTAGTTTTAACTAAGAGTCTATACAAAACCCATCCATTGACTAAGCTGATTGCATGGGGCAAGGTTTATAAACTCTAAACTTAGAACACTAAAGAGTTATGGTTGGAAAGATAAACTGAGAATAAAATAAAACAATTTCCAAAGCCAAGCTCACTGAGGAACTGGAGCAGAAAGCCAGACATGATCACATAAAAATGTCCTATTGTCCTATTAAATTTCCATGTAAACACTCAACATAGTAGAAACTTATTTAGAACAAAATTAGAAACTCCAGTTATCAGGAAACATGAACTTCGTTCATTCTCTGACCACCTCCCCTGTCCTCCACAATCAGTTTAGAAACTCAGCTCTCGGAATCTTCCTGATCTAGAAGCTCACCAAGCCCAGCTATGTCATAGTCAATGTGAGTCCACTGGCACTGCATATTTACTGCAATTAAGCAACACTCTAATTGTTTAACTTTAAGTTTGTATCCCTACATGGTAGGAAGACAAGAAGTACAGTGAAACTGCTCAACAGCTATGATAAACAAGCAGAAGAACAAAGGAGATCTAAAAGGTGCAAACACCATGCTGTCAACATCTCCCTAAGTGCTCACGGCGCAGAATGCTCGGGAGGCTGCAGATTACCTACTCTGCACACTATCCCTTGGAGTGATCTATCTCACTCCAAGACTCCAAGGAGACAAGGCCTACAAAAGAACAACTTAATGGATGTGACACAATAATACAAACTGGGCTAAAAAATATGCCACAGGGACAGTAACAGGCTAGAGGGATCAAGGGTACAAGGACAGCAAATTGGCAACGTTCCATTTATTCATTGGATAGACATTTTCCAAGACACAGTGTGCCTTTGTCTCAGACAGGGTGCTGGTGAAACACAAAATTAGATCAAGCCCTTGCCCCTGGCTATGTCACAGTCTGGTTGGAAACATGAAGAAGTAAAAGACACTATAAAGAAGAATGGTCACTACATAACTAGGGCAGCTACAGGAGGCTTTAGAAGAGCACTCTGTCTAGAATGGAAGTAGGCAAAAAAGAACTGCAGAGAGACATTCTTACAGAGAGGCGGAAGAGTAAGTGGAATTCATGCAGGAAAGGAGAGTCTGAAGAAGACACCAGTCAGCACCAGGCGGGAGGCTGCAAATACACCCCCTTGGCTGGAATGCAGGCTACAACAAAGCCATGCCAGAGCAGGGGAGGAAAGAGACCTGGGGACACTGTCAGAACCTTCCCCCCACCCCCCAATGGCAGGCTAAAAACACTGGACTTAGATCTCTAATTTCTGGGAAGGGGAGAAAGGAGCTCTGATGGGAAAATGACACCATCTGTCCTGGAGTTTTCACAAAATGCTTTGATTCACAATTCACAAGGACAGGTACCGTAAGACTGAGAAACCCCTCCAAGACGACATGCTTTAAAAAACGAGCATGGCTTGACTTTGCACATAATCCTGACATTAGGGAAATGGAGGTGACTTAAGAAAACCCAGTTGCTTCCTATGAGTGGAAAACTAGGCTCCGAGGCTCCCCCTGCTACCAGCAAGAATATAAAGTATTAGGAAAGCCAACAGGAGAAATGGATTTTACTCATATAATTCTCAGCACCACTGGATTTGAAAGTGAGTACAATTTACTTAACTACCATTGGATGGATGGTCTTTCTTTTTATGCTCCCATTTCTGAGCCAACCTTCCTCTTTCCCTCTCTCCTTCCTCCATTTTCATGTTTAACACTAACAGGGACCATGCACTAGGTCTGGCCTTGGCACATGAGGATGCAAGTGTAGTCTAAGACATCTACCTTTGATGAACATGCATGCTAATGGAAAAGTCAAGATAAAATTAAATATTTAGAAAATGTACTAGAATATAAATGAAGTGTGTAGATAGTAAAGGAAAAAAGCCTGCCTTAGGAAAACAAAAGTCTATAAAAAAAGAGGCAACGGCTGACCTTCGACCTCATGGAGACCAAGAGCCCAGGGGGAACAAAGGGAGGGGTTGACTTCTGGGTAGAGAAGCAGCTTAAAAAATTAAACAAAGGCTAGTATAAAAGAGAATGGTCTATGGTTATAACTCTCAGTCTTTTACTGAGTTCTAAAACACCTCAGGGATATAATGCACTCTCGACAGCATCAGTGGCTCACTATTTGAAGGAGACTCCTGGGTGCAGAAATGGATGCAGAGCAGCAGCTGGCAGCACAGTTGAGGAAAATGGGGGAATCGGTTATGAAAAATATCAAAATATTCCAAAGTTTGATCCTCAAAGCTAAAGCTAAATATCATTCCTCTCTCAATCTCCATCCCACACTATCCTGGAAAAGTTCTTGCCAGTGTAAAATGTGTGTGTGTGTGTGTGTGTGTGTGTTTGTGTGTGTGTGTGTGTTTAGCCAATGGAATAGATTCCACAGATGGAATAGCTACCACAGAGGTAATGCTGAACAACTGATACCTTCTACTTAGGTCAGCGATCTTCAAACTAGGGAACATATGCTTGCTATTAGCACACACATTTATAATACAGTTATAAATGATTTGATGCTATAATCTAGCAATAAGTAATAATCACCCAAGGACTCACAAACTAATATTTAATCCCCATCCACCTCCTAAGATATAGACTTGGAATATTGTCATGTTACCTATTTAACATTGTGATGGTTTATATATGCTCAGCCCAGAGAGTGGCACTATTAGGAGGTGTGGCCTTGTTGAAGTAGGTGTGTCACTGTGGGTGTGGCCTTTAAGAGCCTCATCCTAGCTGCCTGGAAGTTAGTATTCTGCTAGCAGCCTTTAGATGAAAATGTAGAACTCTCAGCTCCTCCTGCACCATGCCTGCCTGGATGCTGCCGTGTTCCCGTTTCGATGATAATGGACTGAACCTCTGAACCTGTAAGCCAGCCCCAATTAAATGTTGTTTTTATAAGAGTTGACTTGGCCATGGTGTCTGTTCACATAAGTAAAACCCTAACTAAGACAAACATCAAAAATTAAGCTTACCTCTTATCAAATAAATATACTAACTAAAGTAGTAACTCAACACAGAATTTTAAAGACACTATTAGAAGCTAATGGTCTTAGGAATTTTTACAAGTTGATTTGGGTGGACAAAGTCATGTCTTACATAGAAAACAGACTTATAAGTTTCAACCTGCTGCATCATGACTAAACCTTGTGGAAGTGAAAACTCCAAAACTCTTAGCACAAAATGACTATCCAATAGGCCTTGTATGGCTTCTGAAGTTTAAGGCCATCTCTCTCAAGGAGGGCCCTTGAAAAGGTCTAATGACAAGCTCAAAGCTTCCAAGGCAATGTACCATTGTTCTTCCAGCACTATGAGCATGTGATAGCTCATGGAACCCTCAACTCTCAAGGGCAGTTCCTTAGACTGTGCAGTTAGAGCCCCTGCACACCCTGCAGTGCAAGTTCTAGTACCTAGACCCTCCTCAAGGAGCACATGGCTTCTTTGAAACATGCAAGGAAGCAGCTCCCACTCACTGGCAGTTCTTAGGGGAAGTTGCTGGATGCACTTGTGTCAAAAACACAAAAAGTTTGTTTCCAACTGGCAAATCCAGAAAGTGTCCTTTGTCCAATATCCTTCAGTACCTTTCCTTCAGCCTAGAGCAGGATTTGGAAACTCTTCTGCCTGTTGTTTGGGGTTCAGTTTACTCTGCACTCTCCCTACTTGTTAGTGATTACCATGTAGGGATCTCTCCCCCTTTACCCACCTTCCAGCATCATTTCACTCTGAGGAATCGAACATTCTGAGAAGAAGAAGGGCTTTCTGTTCTCTCTGACTGCCAAAGAAGCATTTGTCCTTGTTCTTTAAAGGAAAAGGGAGATCCTGAAATTTTTTTTTTTTTTTGTGTACTGTGCAATAGTTTCAGTGGAGACGTAATTAATTACAATATGCTGGAATTGTGCCCTCATTTGTATTCAGTTCTAATGAGGATAAAAAACTTAAAAATGAGAGGAAAGCAAACTGTCTTAGGGTCTCTGAGACACAGAACTCAGGGTTCAGGGTTCCATTGCTCTTGTGTGTTGTTACCTGGTGCTGAAGTCAGCTAAGCGTCATTTCAGAAATATCTATTCCTAGGCACACTGAGTGTTAGACCTGGGTGGGAGAGATACTGCCAAAGTTTAAAGAACTTTGCTACAAGCTTCCAGGCTAATTTTATTAATAATGGAGGTGTGTGAACCACTATGAAAAGCACAAAGGTCTCTGAATGACTCAACTGATTCACCAGGGGCTAATGTGGGAGATGAGAGAGGCCATTCTGAGACCTGAGGAAAGTCTAGATGGGGTGGGTGGGGCTGAAGGAAGAAAGAAAGCTGGATTTCAAATGGTGTATGCGAATGAACTGAAGAAAACCTCATGCTAAATCCTGGGGAATGTTTTGTAACTTAACCAGTTGCCCATGGAGTCAGCAGCTTCAAATATTTTGTTCAATACCCAGAACAAGAAAGACTGTATATCAAAATTCAATTAGAGAGTCTACATATATTCAGAAACACATGTATATATTCAAAGCAAATAAAACTCTGATGAAGCATACAACCCCTACTAAGATGAGATGCAATCTGATAACTCTTGCTCTAATCTCCAGTCTGTGTTCTTTTCTTCAGTGCTTGCTACAATGCCTTAAACTAATTACAAGATCCACCAATGCATTATAATGCATAATTTTAAAATATCTGTAACCTAGCTCTGACGTTAGAATAACTTATGGCAGCCAGCAAAACCGGGGCTACAAAGGAGCCAGCAAGTCACCTCAGCTGTCTTTAACTGGCTTGACTCTTAAAAAGCAATCACTTTCAGCTCTGTTCCAAGTCAGACACCTCGTCTCTTTGTTTGCTATCACCAAATACTACATGTGGCTTTAGTCACAGAACTGTAGGCCATCAGAGCAGGGTCAGAGCTGAGTCTCCCTGATCAGTATAGCAAGTTAGGCACTGAATTTAAATTTTATTTTCTCTCTCTCTCTCTCTCTCTCTCTCTCTCTCTCTCTCTCTCTCTTTCTCACACGCGCGCGCACGCGCGCGCACGCGCGCACACACATGCACACACACACACACACACACACACACACACACACACACACGGTACCTATAAGCTTTCGTTGAAGCTGTGCGGAGCTGACTCAGTACTATATGACTGGTATATTGGCTCAGGCAATCCAGACTTGAGATAATCAGCACTTGGCAAGCCAGGGAAAGGAGAAGACGGTCCAGGATGACAGCCAGTACAGTGGAAGCCTTCTGTTCGTTCTCTCTCTCTCTCTCTCTCTCTCTCTCTCTCT
>NW_021604657.1:2774703-2775274 GCF_004785775.1 Grammomys surdaster
TCTCTCTCTCTCTCTCTCTCTCTCTCTCTCTCTCTCTCTCACACGCGTGCGCGCGCACACACACACACACACACACACACACACACACACACACACACGGTACCTATAAGCTTTCGCTGAAGCTGTGCGGAGCTGACTCAGTACTATATGACTGGTATATTGGCTCAGGCAATCCAGACTTGAGATAATCAGCACTTGGCAAGCCAGGGAAAGGAGAAGACAGTCCAGGATGACAGCCAGTACAGTGGAAGCCTTCTGTTCGTTCTCTCTCTCTCTCTCTCTCTCTCTCTCTCTCTCTGTGTGTGTGTGTGTGTGTCTGTCTGTCTGTCTGTCTGTCTGTCTGTCTGTCTGTTGATGCTCTCACTATATCTCTATAGTGACATGAATTTGAAATCAACCTAACTCCCTGCTGGGAAGTAGCATTCTGGAAGTATCACCAGCAAAAAGCCTTCTGCTGAAGCTAACATCATAGACAGTAGAAGAAAGACGAGAGGCTCCATGGCAGCACATGCTTCTGAGACAGCCAACCATGCAATCCTTCTCATCTTTGGTCACATAAGCTAGTAACTTT
>NW_021604657.1:2775674-2804377 GCF_004785775.1 Grammomys surdaster
TTTAAATTTTATTCTCTCTCTCTCTCTCTCTCTCTCTCTCTCTCTCTCTCTCTCTCTCTCTCACACGCGTGCGCGCGCACACACACACACACACACACACACACACACACACACACACACGGTACCTATAAGCTTTCGCTGAAGCTGTGCGGAGCTGACTCAGTACTATATGACTGGTATATTGGCTCAGGCAATCCAGACTTGAGATAATCAGCACTTGGCAAGCCAGGGAAAGGAGAAGACGGTCCAGGATGACAGCCAGTACAGTGGAAGCCTTCTGTTCGTTCTCTCTCTCTCTCTCTCTCTCTCTCTCTCTCTCTGTGTGTGTGTGTGTGTGTCTGTCTGTCTGTCTGTCTGTCTGTCTGTCTGTCTGTTGATGCTCTCACTATATCTCTATAGTGACATGAATTTGAAATCAACCTAACTCCCTGCTGGGAAGTAGCATTCTGGAAGTATCACCAGCAAAAAGCCTTCTGCTGAAGCTAACATCATAGACAGTAGAAGAAAGACGAGAGGCTCCATGGCAGCACATGCTTCTGAGACAGCCAACCATGCAATCCTTCTCATCTTTGGTCACATAAGCTAGTAACTTTTCTCATCAGCTAGCAGCTACTTTGAACTGGACGTTTACTTACATGTGAAAACATTCTAGAATTGACATGCATTCACATAGTAGTGCTGAGGCTCCATTACATACAGGGGAGAAATTTATCTCAGGAAAGGAACTTTTCCAAGGTTGAACACAGATGAGAATTATGGTCTGCTGCTTCCGACCTTAATTCCCTATTCTGCTATTGAGAACTTTGGCATATCTCACACCTATCCAGTCAGTTCAATTCACCAGATTGTGGGGCTACAATGTTAACTAGTTACTATGAACTAGAAACTAATGTTTCTAGATATCTCTGAGTCAACAGAGACTTCAACTGATTTGCTCTGTCCTCAGGAAAATGTATAAAACCTGCCATGAAAGTGCACTGATCCTTTAGGCTTTTCCTTAAATACGGCATGGAAAACCCCTCATCAGGTAAACTGGACATAAGTGGCTTCATTGTGATTAAGGAGCTTTGCTCAGTGATGCGGCTAACAGGTAGCTTGACAGTACCAGTTCTCAAAAAGTAGTTTCTAGAAATACAACACAAAGTCATGACAAAGGGCTGTACCATAGATGCTGAGCCCCTCCCACTTGTCCCATCAAATGCTGTGACAGCCTTTACATTGTGAGTGTCCTGATCTCCAGGCTGGTGCCATCTGTTCCATTCTCCAATCAGCAGAGTGTTATTATTCCAAGTGAGAATCCAGAAGTATCTGCTTTAATGCTCATGTGTAGCTAATCCATCTCCAGAAAACGCCCTCTGCTTCCACCTGCAGTGTATCTGTAGCCATCTATCTGTAGTCAACTGAAAGTACCCTACTATCTCTTGCTAGATGTGTTCGGAATACATTTGTTGAAGTCTCTTCTGCTGCAGGGCTCATGACAAGCACACTCCGAGACAGACTCAGGAGCAATGCCTCTTCTACACCTTCCCTTCCTGGATGTTGCTCAGCCCCCACTGACTCACGGATTATCCACTCCTACCTTCCAGATGCCACACTTTCCATTCACTTGGCATCTCCATCTATGGAGCAGCAGATAGGTAGGAACAAGGGACATCCTGAGATCTGCAGTTATGATGACTCTTGCTCACAACCTGAGAAACGTACTGCTATTATCTGGATGGACAGGGCAGGCCTTCTTACATCAAATTCCTTCAGTGTACAGGCTGGGGGATGTGTTCATAAACAGCATTAGAAGATAAATCTGGCTGTAAGTTTGAAAGGTAGTTAAATGTAGGATGCACAAGGAGTAGGGCAGCGAGAGGCACAGCACTGAGCATTCAGTGCTGAACAGTACGCGCTGAAGAATGATGAAGCCTGCCAAGGAAAGGCATGATTTGGGAGGAGGTGCTTTCTAAACCTATTGTCCATCGCTGCTCCTTTTCACGTTAAATATGCTTTAATACCAGCTGTGTACTATTCTGAGAAGGTTTATTTATTCCTTGGTCCTCTCAAGGATTTACACCCCTATGAATATAAAGCCTCTAAGCTTCATGAGAAGGAGGATGCTGCTCCTTCCCAGCTTATTAATGAAGAGAATGCTGGGCTACAGAAACACTGACAGCCTGGCATCCCTCTTGGCCTACTTTAGGGAAAGGAGGCATTGTCATTCATGACTGTATGGTACACATGATCACTGACCAAATTTCAATTTCTTACTTAATTATCACCTTAGTCAACTTGAAATAATTCCCCAAGCAAAAGAAGAGACTGAGTTTTCAGCTTGCTAGTGAGATCAGTAATTATGATCACCCCAGATGCAGTTTTGCAGCCAAATAGGCAGACAAAAGGAAGAACGCCATGCAAGACTTTGAGGCCGAGATGGGCCTGGGTCCTCACCTGTCACATCTACAAGTTAGCTAACTGCTCTGACTTCTCTTTTTTTCATCTGTTAAGATGGCATTATTCGAAGGGAAGCTCTACAACATTCTCTCCCTGCTCTTATAGTGCCTGTTCCTGCAGAGGGAGATGGAAAAGACAGCTATCACCACTATTATGGTACAATTTGGATAGTTAGAGGCACTGCTCCTGCTGTTACATTCACAGATTTGGGAAGTCAGTTCCTTTTGGGTGGGGTCCTTTACTGAAAATAGTTTTTTTCTCTCACAAAATAGGTACTGATTACAGTTCCCCTTTCCTCTGTTCCTCTCAGTCCCTCTCCACCTCTCCTCTTATCCAGATCTAGCTTCTCTCTCTGTCTCATTACAAAACAAGCACGCTTCTGAGGAATAAGAACATAGAATATAATAAGATGAAACAAATACTAACACAATGGAAAAAGTCAAGACAAAGATCCCAAGAAAAAGACACACAAAGCAGACTCAGACCCAGAGACCCACACACGCTCACACTCAGGAATCTCATAAAAATACTAAGCTGGAACCATAATATATAGACAAAGAACCTATATGGTAAAAGAAAGGGAAAAATAACATAAATAAAAATAAGAAAAATCCCTGACATAACATCATGAGGCAGACTGGGAGGTGGGGAAAATTCAAAGGTGCTACTGAGCTTGTTTTCAACACACTGGCCAGCTACTGCATACAGTAGATGCAGTCCACCCTCACAAACTGTTTCTCCAGTGAGACTTCCCTGGCAAAAATGAATTTTTCATTTGCAAGTGGTGACAGTTGGAGGTCGCTTCTGGGTTAGGGATGGGGCATGTGTCCACGTCTCCTTGCAGCTCTAGGACCCCACTGAGTGCAGATGCGCACAGACTCTGTGCATGCTATGAAGGCCACTTCCTTCTACATACAGGTCACAATACACAGAATGAATGCAATACCCATAATTCCCTTTTGAGGAAGGAGGCAGGAGCAGTATAGAACAAACAAGTCACCAGTAAAACAATACAAATCCCTCCCAATGTGACTACAGGTTGCATGTCACACAGCAAAAATCCATCATTTTGATTAAGGATGAGTCATATGACCTAGGTAGTTGGTTACAAGGGCTCTGTCCTGCATGAGTCTGCAACAAGGGACATACAACCAAAATCATTCCTCTTAGGAAATTTTAACCTGACCAGTTGTGGGCATAGTCTGCGTAAGCAGGTTCACTCCTGCTGGTCATGTCTTGTGAGTACATTAAGACTGCTTTCTTTCATTCACACTCTCAGTGTGGACACTTCACTAAAAATGTCCCATCAGCAGCATAACTAGGCTGTGGATGACAGAGGACATTAGGTTCCTTATAGCTTTAAGGAGTCGGAGTTTGATATAATTCTTCCAGGAGGCATGCTCTGGTGGAAGTGTGACTGCTTCAGTCTCTATGGTCCCACTTGTCAGCAGAGCAGATTGTGTTGTGTGGATATTACAAAGGGGATCTATAGTGCTACCCACAGTCCTCCCCCTGGTCCCTGCAAAGGCTTTCCATGTAGCCGTTTCTAGAGGCAGGTCCACCTCAGATCTGTGCTTCTCATTATTATTCTCAAGCAGCCCAGTGAGTCCCCACAACGTGCACAGTACTATCAGTGGAAGTCAGATGACTAAAACCGCAGTGAACAAGGGAGAATCTCAATGAGTTTGCAGGAAGACAGCACATGTTTATATACAGCACATATTTTGGACTACACACCTGACTTAGGGTCAAGTGTAGGCTTTCCAACATGTAAGACTATGCAGGACAAATTCCCTTAATGTCTTTCAGCCTACATTTCTCAGTCTGTTAGAAAGATGTCAGGTCTTCTGTTCGACACATCTGCCTCAAGGGTTTACAAGGCAAGTTATATAATGCACTAGCACATCCAAGACACTCAACGTTTACCCTCTTCTTCACCTCTATATCACCCTTTCCCTAATTCAGTCCATCCATAACTGTGCACCTGGCTCCTGATTCCTCTCCACACCATATCAGATCACTCTGTTTGCCTTCTAAGGCATTTCCATAATGTATGGTCTATTTGGGCCAAACAAACAAGCCTGTAATCCAGGTACTTGTTCTTACTGAGATGGAAGAATCACTATCTCAAAGTTGCCCAGGCTAGAATGAGTTCAAGGTCAGTAGGTTACTTGGCAAAATCCTGAATGGAAAAAAAAATGGGAAAAACAAAAGGTCTGGGTATAGAATTCAGAACTAGAGAACCTGTCCAGTAACTGCACAGAAGGCCACTGGTTCAATGCCTAGCACTGAAGGAGGAAATAAATAAATAAAATAAACAAAGAAACAAATCAAAGCAAGCAAGCTTTGAGCAATCACTTCCAGCAACGTAACTGAAGACGAGAGATGATAGTGCCTGCTTAAAAGTCATTTACATGTTTATGAATGTCAAGTGATCTAGAATATGTGAAATTAACTCTTTAAATCCAATGTTCGTTTCAGTGCTGACTTGTACTTAGTACTGTTTTTCGACCGCTGTCTTCTTGTATGTCTAAACTGTGTGTGTCTGCCTGACAGCAATGGACAGGTTTCAGAATTCCTTTGACTTTGCTCCAGGCGATTATAACAGGCTCCTCAGAACAAAAAGCAGGAGTAGCAACAAAATTATTAATTAATAATAAAAAAACAAAACAACAGCATGAGCAAACAGTAGCAATCATCTGTTTTGCTACTTATGTGACTCATATGTTCATCAAATTACAACCTTACTATCAAGAAACTTAGGTAAAAGACCCAATGTAATATATATATAGTCCATAATCTATAAAGGTCTAGATTGAATGATAAAAATTCTAGCTCACTTTAATGAACAGATAATTTTGAAAATATGTATAGAAATAGGCACTTGTCAGGGAGAGAGCAGAGGTAGAAGAGAGCTTTGGTAAACAGCAGTTCCCATCTTTACAGCTGCTCAGGCAGACACTGGATTAGTGACCTCAGGCCTCACATCCCTCATCCAAGCCATTAGCAAATCAAATCTTCACCAGCTCAATCGAAACTGACCACTCCTCACCATTTTCTTTGCTACTACCATGATCCACACTGACCTCACCCCCATGGTAGTTTCCCATTAGCCAAGGTTTCCCTTTCTGAGGTTTCAGTTACATGTGATCATCCAGGGTCTGGAAATATTGCATGGAAAGTTCCATAAGAGTTCATGAGTAATTTAGTACTCATTTGTTTAATATTTAAATCTTTCATTACAGAACAGTTCTAACTGTTCTACATTATTAGTTATCATTAATCCATTGCTATGCCTAGTTTATATATTAAACTATCAGAGACATACACACACATGAAAAAGACAGCATTGTGTGACATTACATAAGCTCAGCAGTGACAGGCATCCTCAGTATTCCCCACTGTACTTAGATAACGGAAATTGCCTCCTAGGTGGTTTACTTGTTTTTGCTGTCACCTGCTATAACAGCTCCCACATAGAGGCCGAGAGATTCTGTTAAAACATCAGCTTGAATCAGCACTCCAGGGTCTTCTCATTCATTCCAGCTTCTATTCAAGATGGTACCACTTCATCCTTCTCTGGTCTCATCTCACGTCCCATTATTCTTCTCTTATCCCACATCAATAAACTGGTCTCTTTTCCCTCAAATAATGCCAGCATGTGTTCAATAAATACTATCCTGCAGTCTTACTTCACCAAAGTCTTTACAATTGTTTAAGAGTTTTACCATTTTGTTCTCAACTTTAATACTTGTATAGGCTTTACTGGACCTATAAATGTTATAAAAAACCTTATTTCATGTAGAGATATGAGAAAAGATAATTATGGCTTCCCAAAATGTCCCTGTTTGCTGATTGGAAACAAGGCTTAGAACTGCCTGGGTCCCGAGAGGGGAGACCATCCTGGGTCTGTGTAAGCACTCAAGGCTTTGAAATGGAACTTCTCTTGGCTTTGAACAGAAAAAAAGATATGTAGCAGAAGGGCCAGATGGACAGTTTTTCCCGTCTCTGAAGATGGAAAAGAGAGACTTTGAGGAAGGAATAAGAGAAGCCATAAGACAACAGGAAAGGCAAAGATGGATTCCCCTAGAGCCCCGAGAAAGCTACGTCATTTTGCTTACTCCCTGATTTTAGCCCAGTGAAACTCCAGCCTTACAACAAACCTATACTGGTATAGATACTATAGATCTGTGATATTTAAACTAATAAATACCTTCTCAGGAGGAACATAAAATACAATTATGACATACATGATGCTGATTATCTGAAAAATAAAGAAATGAATACAGGGACTCTTGGGGATAATTTTCTATTCCAGTAGACACCTGCCACAGTGAGGAGGTGGTGGTATTATTTCTATGACATAGAAAAAAACAAACCAGTAGACATGAACTCCATATAAAGTGAGTAGTGACATATCCAATGGATGAATACCTTGCCTCTAAAACTGTAGGCTCCACTCTATGGGAATGTCAGTCATCCACTGAAGACATCAGCAGAGGAGATAAGGCAAGAACTGGAACTCTGTGTAAGCTTCTGACCTTGAAGAAATTACCTAACCTCTGAGCTTGAGCCGACTTCTCAATTAAAGATCAAAATGCTCACATTGAAAGACTTCTTGTGGCATTTACTGACGATAGTCTGCCTGATACACAGTAAGTGAGCTATAAATGGTAGCCACTAGTCATGCATCACACAGGACAGATGAGCTCTAAAGTCTTATGTAGTGTCAGCATGACATCCCTCTGGATATGTCCATAGGAAGCAGCATTTTTTTCTTCAGTTTCTTTGGCCCATAAAGCAGGAATTTTCCCTTATAGGTCTGAGGAAAGTAGATGCTGCTTTAGTCTTTCTTCTCTATTTATTCTCTATTCCAGAGAATAGTGACAGCCCATACGTGACAAGGGGGAAAGATACTGATCCTCACACCCAGTCCTGCCCTTTCTGTTACAGGCTTACCTGGCTATTGCAAGAAAGTATTCTACCATTAACTGTGCCTTTTGTTGGCAGTTGTGTATGGTCCAGGGCCACACTTAGGCTTCAGAGCACATGCTTCTACATGCTCATATGGTTACTGACCGTTTGAAAGTAACTTGTCTGAATGGACTTATAGTGTAAGTACATATACCATATCTTTACAAACTTAGTTAAAAAGTGAATGCAAATTCCCATGAATATCTTACACGGGTCACCTGTTGGGATGATAATATAGAGGACAACTTCACTTACGTTACACTTGAAACTCCACATGTGTCACATGATAGATCTACTCTAAAGTCCTAACTAGGACTTGACTCTCTGGAGTCTGAGAATAGGAAGGAGGTATGCCTTCCCACCAGCATGAGTGAACGGCAAGCAGCCTGTGTCTGGCAGGGCTGGGTGAAGACCTAATTCAGGATAAAGAGGGTGGACATGAGAAGTAAGACACATTCTCCTCTCCAGTTTTACCAATAACAATGCTGAAATCTTGACTAAATTATTTTCATGCATTTATTCTTCACCTCTCATGTGGTGCACATAACAAATGTGACTAAGCACATGCATAAAAACAATAACCTTAGAATTTGAAACTGTGTTTCATGTAAACATCAAAACTGTGACAGCTACACTTGTTAAAGGTGACGGCTTTCAGTAAAGTCCAGAAACTATCAGGAGTCCCAAGATTACTTCAAAGTATGGTTTGTAAACTCTAAGGAATCCTTAAATTATTTCACGGAGGTTTAAAAATAAATATCATTTTTATAATGACAAAAAGGTATTGTTTACACATTTCCAGTGCATTGACACTTGTACTCTGAATGGCAATGCAACCATAGGTGAAGCTGTGAGGACTAAACACAAAGTGAACTACAGCACAAGTCCTACATCTACTCTGACATTCCTCGTATGAACGTTCTGGATGACAGAACGGAAACAATTAACTTTGTTGAGTGCAATCGCTGTGTGCATGTTAATATTCCATGTGAAGAAGGAAGCTGTGTACACTTCCCTGCACACACAGTGTGATCAGGACGGAGAAGCTGTGCAATCATGTCAACTGTGAGCAGAGAGAGCCTGAGCTTTCTTGGTAAAACTCTTACTTGAAAGAGCAACTGACAAACTACAGATCTATTCAGACCTGAGCATCTGGTTGATATTTTCTTTAAACTGAAAAAAAAAATGCCACTTCAAGGAAAATGTACATAATATTTGTTTTCAATGATAAAGTTTAATTTTTTAAAAGGAAACCTGCGTCTTCCACTCTTAGCCTAACAGCATCTGGAAAACAATAATCAAGCTTTCTTTGATGAAAGGCTGGTGCCTTTCACACTAGTACATGTAACTTTCTGACATTAAACAATGCAATGTCTCAACATTTGAATGAACTATATAATCCAGTGTACCACTCTTTCTAAATGCCTAATGCAATTAAATGTTTTTTTGCATCCTCACTGTGAGCTAATATTTAGAACTTTTCATGCTCAAATGTAGTATCAAAATACTTTCCAAAATTGTGGCTACAGCAACATCCTCTTCCCAGCCTCCCATCTGTGTAAGGCTGACTTTTCTTTCTGTGCCACAGTCAGAGCAACAGTCTAAATGCAGAGGCTGAGGAGACCTAGCTGCCTGGAAGAGCCTTCCACAGCCAGCCCAGTCTTTGAGACACTGAGCTCCACAAAGCAGACTGTGGGCAGCTCTGGCCCAGGCTGGGTGTTTATGTTGATGCAGCCACATTTGAGTTGTCTGTGCTCTTGTAAGTAACTCTGTCACTCACACTACTGTAAATGACCCTTCACTCCCACGCTTTTAACTGCCCACTCACCTATAGTTCTGTAAGGACTCCGAATAAACTCATTGGATTACCAAGTTAGGCTTTTAAGATAACTTTAACTGCTGTTGATGGCTTGGTTTCCTATCTAGGGTGAATTTGCTCACATTTCCCTGGGAACAGTGTTACCCACTCTCACTTGCTGTATTTAATTGATAAACTCAACAGTACGAGCCACTCTGGCTACCTCAGCAATGTAGGATGCAACAGATACACATTTCTACTTTTTTTCCCCTTCAGCATAGTTATCACCTAGTGTCAGCAAAGATTAGCTGCTCAATATGACAGTGCTATTTGGTGAACATTTTCCCCAGAATGTCTAAGAATTCTGCTAATGTAAATGTTAATTAAACAACTGTCAGTACAAGTACAGAAAACCATCACTGACATGTTCACTGTGGAGTCAGCATATGATGCAGACTTCAGGAAATTCCTATTTGAATTTTAGTATCTGAACAATTGCTGACTGTCTTCCTAGGCACTCTAGAAAAAGCTTACAAATTCTTTCTAAAAATTTGGTTCTGAATTAAACGTGGGCACACTCCTGAGAACTGCACACTGTGTATGAATAACACATCTTCACTTTACATTTTCAGCATCATGTACAAGCTGTGGGAACATCTGGTGTTTTGAAAACTTGAACAAATCCAGTTGTATTCCTTCTTCCAAATGTGTCCTCTAACATGTGGGGCTTTTGTCTCATAATTCATCCCCTCCCCTCTCTCAGTACTGAATGGTTTCAAATATGCATTTTTTGTCTAAATGTAATATATTTCTGCTTTAATCTAACCAGAAAGTGAAAAGCTAAACAATAAAATGGAGGAACAATTTAAAGTTTTAAAACAGAATTTTAAAGGTAATTATTTTACTTTTATAATTCTCCTGGTGCACTAGAGAACTCACTCTTGAGAACATTCTACGAAAACAAAATGCTGTGCCTGGTCTATACCACCTGGACAAAAGAACAACCCAGTAACTGACTGAAGCTTCACTACACACACACAGACAACTTTCAAATGGTTCACAGACGCCTTGAAAGCTTAGGACAAGATTGGTTTAGAAGATGAACATAGGATATAATTTAAAATCCTGACGCTTAAGATATCACAGAAGCTACAACTCCAAGTGAGGTCTAGATACAGCTCAAGTTTCCACATGAACAGATTACAGCTGAAGAAGGTCCAGCACTACCTGCCTGGTCCGACCTCCACAAGTAGGCTCCCACTTAGCACACACCACAGGGGATGCACAGATATTCAAAGCAGCCTACAGCTTGAGGAGGGGCGAGGATACTGTGTTGAAAGGACGGGCCTTCTCTCTTCTTGCTTAGTCTTTGCCTATTCCTTCAGCAGTGCTCAGTTCTAACTCATGAGTTTCTCTCTCTCTCTCTTTTCTTTAGCCTCCTGGGTGGATTGGTCCCTTCCCACACATTACACACTTGCCACCCACCTCATTTGAACTCAGCCCTGCTGTGGCCATGACCCGTCACAGGCTGTTTAGTGCTGCTCTCTGCCGGCAGTCTGGTTCTAGTGCTCCTTGAGTTTCAGACTGGGTCCACTGATATATCCCTGTGAATTCCTACAGGTAGTAAAGTATAATGGCCAGGAAAGGACACATGTGGCTTTCTTCAGCTCAAACTGTGGCTCCTCATTACCAGCTCTATTTTGCTTCTGGAAACAATAATAGCTTCCTCAAAGATTCTTCATCCTTAGCCTCCTCTGGAAGAGCCAACGTCTAATGGATTCTCACAGCTGAAAAGTGACATGGCAGATTCATCTGAGCCCAACCATAGGCTGTCCTTAAGAACATCTTGCTAGCTTTCTTTAAAGTCATCCTACTTCCTTCCTTAAAATAATGATTATCAACATTTTAAAACAGTGGGTGTAAACTTTAAAATCAAGTTATCATTCAAATTAGCTGGATTATATTAACCAAAAATGAAAAGGTTCTTGGTTACCCACAACTTAGAGTCTAGTGAATAACTAAAATTTAGAATTTACCTGAGCCAAATTCCAAATGAATACTTTGCAAGACTTAGCAACTATCCTGTAATAGCAGCATAACAATTACAACAAATGGTTTTGGGGAAGGTACTACATACACTTGCTGTCTTGGGGGAAAAAAAGGCAGCAGCAGCTGTGGCAGAGGAGGAAGACTGTAATTGCAAAGGCAGAGGCTGAGTGCTATTCTAAGAGACACAATGCCCTGGGCTCAAGCACTGAACATACATTTGCCTAGCAGGATTATTTGGGTCAGGGGGCAAAAAGGAGAGAGGGCCCTATCACATACTTTGACTTCAGGTGCCTACTGATGAGGTGTGGAGAGAAGGTCTTAGAACGAGGTCAAAGGGCTCAGATTTAAACACAGATCACTGGGAACTACTACGGCATGCAATCCCAGAAACATCCTACTGCCATAATCTACTCTGTGTCACACTCATGTAAAAAATCCTAAGGGCTCCACCAGAGAAGGTGTCAGACTGGGTTCTGAGTAAAATTATATCAAGGATGGACAATGGTCTCCCTTACTTTTCACAATTTAAAATAAAGGATGATGTGTTTACCAATGAGAAATATAACAAGTTAAAATATACATATAAATTAGACTGGGTATCTTTAGTTTTTATTATTTCTTTATATGTAACAGCAGAAAGTTATTTCTCAATTAAGTTCAGCAAAAAAGAAAGCCAAGTCTTCCCATGAAAGCCTAAACCTTTAGAAAAACTTAGAATTTTTTTTTAATTCAAGAAAGAAAATAAAAACAAATCTTTGGAATGCCAGCACAATTTTCATTTTTTTTTTTTGTCAAAGTACTCTCATCTAACTTGAGCGATTTTCAGTTACCTTGGACACAGCTTTTGGAGAAAATGTAATTGCATCCATAACAGTGATGAGGTCATCTGGACAGAGTCGATCAAAGTACTTCAGGCAGACATCATAGGCATGAAGCCACTCTGCAGAAGACTCCGGAGCCTGCTTCATGAGGTGGGGATCTCCAGTCCAGAATAATTTCTGCAACCAGACAGTGTACAGAGAGCTGGGGGAGAGCATCTGCCCATCCTTCTCGGGGATTCTGGGAGCAAGTTTGGAAATAGATAAGATATTCTGACTCGTGAGCACAGGCTCCAGTGCTTCCAGCGCATCCTCACTTTTATCCGTCAGCTTCTTATAATTAAGACCTATTGGGGGGAAGAGAAAGGAAGGAAGTGGCTGACTGTAATGGGAACACACAGGCACCTCACACTCACACAACCCTTGTGAGTGGCTGGATGAAAAGACAGTAGTTTAACCGAGAGCTTTAGGCTTTCATGAGAAGACCAGAAACTGAGGTCTAGCCCAGGCCGGACCTGAGCTGTGCAATCCCACATCATTCAACTCATGAAGCTCTCAGTGTCATTCTCCATATCCTCAATGAGTAGCCATCTCCTTGCCTCTGCAGCTTATGTCCCAAAGCAACTACACTGCCTTCTATCAGTAGAGTCGCCAAACTGCTCATTTGTCACCAGCTACTAGCTATCAGAACATCTCATGACCTAAA
Organism: Grammomys surdaster; assembly: GCF_004785775.1. Lineage (NCBI taxonomy): Eukaryota > Metazoa > Chordata > Mammalia > Rodentia > Muridae > Grammomys > Grammomys surdaster. Next base: position 2,788,459 of record NW_021604657.1, read on the forward strand.
GGGGACTCTTACAGTTGCCATTAAAAGAAGATGAACTTAGACCAAAGTGCCACATTAAGTCTGAGGCACCACAAAGAGACTTAAGGATTATTAGCACATTTAATTTCCTAGTTATAAACACAAGAACACCACTTTAAACATTCCAAAAATTTGTCAAGATGTAAACATTCCTCTTTTACATGTTCCATGGATATCATATGTATTTAAGATCATACATAAATATAAAATATATATTTAAGATTTTATTTCTTTTATGTGTACGAATGAGTACCTGCGTCCGTGTCTGTGCACTACACATGTAGGAGGTCAGAAGAGGGTACCACATCTCCTGGAACTTGAGTTCCAAGGAATTGTCAGCTGCCATATTAAGGGGGCTGGGAACCAAACTAGGAATTCAGCAAGAGCAGCAAGTGCTCCTAACTGCTGAGCTGCCCTCCAGCCCCACAAGCCCCATAACTATTTTAAATAAATGGTTCTACTGAAGGGAAAATTTGCCAAACCATCTAAGAATAAGATATCACTCATATCACATTGTTAAATACAGAAGATGATGAAGGAGGGCTATCTGCAGCAGATCTACATGAAGTTAATGGGAAATTTCAGAAGATTTCTGTCTTTTCCTAATGCTTAATTCTCCCACTGCAGATAAAGGAGGTGGAAGATACTAACTAAAGTCACCTTCAGAAATCTGTGGTCTTAATATGTCAATAACAATATATGAGCACAGCCGGCTGTGTGTAGGAAATTAATCCCTAGATTTCATTTAGAAGAAAGGTTGGCCAGCAAGAACATGGAGTCCTACCTGATGCAACAACTTTAAATTTCTTCAGTAGGCGGATGTGGACTTCTGGTTTAATAGCAGTTGTTTCAAAGTCAGCACAGCCACAGCTTTCCAGGAGAGTGAAATAATACAGCAGCCTTTCATGATCAAGACCCTCGATGGTGGGGTAGATATACTTGACCATGTGTTTATGAAAGGACTGAGGATCTGTCTTCAAAGTGTCAAAGAGACAAAGGGTTTGAGCTCGCTTTTCAATTTCTCCTGTGGACAAACTGAAATCAAGAACCAAACAGACTATATTACAATACTGTTCTTTAAATAAACATTATCTTTAAGCCCTGGCAGAAAGGCTTATTTATATTAGTGTGTGTGTGTGTGTGTGTGTGTGTGCGTGTGTGTGTGTGTGTGATATGGAGGGTCCCACATAATAAGCATGACATCATGAGCAGGTGGAGGTCAGGGGACAGCTTTGGGGAATCAGTCCTTTCCTTCAGCATGGGTCCTGGGACAGGCCATCAGGGTTGTGAAGAGTGCTTGTTCTCACTGAGCTATCTTGCTGGCCAAAAGAGGGCACTTCTAATGAGTATTTTCTAAGTAGCCACAAGACTTATGCAGTGGATATAAAGAGAAATAAACACAGGATACCCTCCTACTATGTGGCTTTCACATGTCACTAGAGGCAGAACCACAGCAGCTCTAAGAAAGGCATTCCTGTAGTTCCAGAACCACCATTTCTTGACAGGTAGGCCATAAAACATCAGGCATTTATTCTAAATCATTTGTGATCTCCACACACATGTGTAGGAACACACACAAACTACACAAGTAAATAAAAGTGGAAATTTAAAAGAAAGAAAGAAATCAAAGGGTAAGAATAAAAGCCCGCCATCTAGGCATATCTTACATCCGAGAGTGCTGAATTAATATTCAGTAAACATCAACTTTATGCCAGATTCACGTAGGATTAATACAGGAAGGAAATAATTATGCTTTCAATATTATCTATAGGATTGCTTATTGAATAAAAGATACATTTTAATATTTAATTTCATACTAATTTAAGTATCCTTTTATATTAACTCAAATTCTAATATAAACTTTAAAGGAAGTTATTTAAGGCTAATATGCTGAGATTTAAAAAAAAGTTCATGGTATTTTATCTGCCCGATTGGCTTCTCTGAATTTTATTGAGCTGGAGAGAGAAGGCAGCTCTATTTGATCTTTTGATATTTTGTTTTTCCCTACATAGAAGCCTCAGGTCTTGTACAATCCCAGGGCCATAGTCAGGGCGCGACATCATTCTCCAATAGTGAGGTCCTTTAGGTAGCCCACTATACCAACAGAAATGCTGTTTCTAGAACTCCCAAAAATACTTGGGGGAAACTGTGAATAGTCACGTAGGAAAGTGAAAGCAAACTTCTCATATTTCTTCATAATGTGAAAAGTGAGTCAGATCAAAATTCCTTCCACCAGTCAGAATGGCCAAGATCAAAAACTCAAGTGACAGACATCACATGCTAGCAAGGCTGTGAAGAAAGGGGAACACTCCTCCATTGCTGATGGGATTGCAAACTGGTACAACCACTCTGCTCTGGAAATCAATCTGACAGTTTCTCAGAAAGTTGGAAATAGTTCTACCTGAAGGGCTAGCTATATTGCTCCTGGGCATGTACCCAAAAGATGCTCCACCATCCCACAAGGTCACATGCTTTATTATGTTCACAGCAGCCTTATTAGTACTAGGCAGAAACTTGAAGCAACCCAGCTATCCCTCAACTGAAGGATGAATTCAGAAAACGTGGTTCACTTACATAATGGAATACTATTGAACTATTAAAAACAAGGACATCATGAATTTTTCAGGCAAATTGGTGGAACTAGAAAATATCGTCCTAAGTGAAGTACCCAGACCCAAAAGGACATGCATGGCCTGTACTTACTGATGAGTGGATATTAGCCATAAGGTACAGAATATCCATGATATACAGACCCAAAGAAGTTAAACAAAAAGGAAGGCCCAAGTGCGGATGCTTCAGTCTCACTTAGAAGGGGGAGCAAAATACTCATGGGACAGAGAAGGAGGCAGGGACCTGGGTGAAAGAGGGGAGAGGGAAGGGATTGGGGGGCATGATCAGGTATGGGGAGAGACAGGAGAGAGGCCCACAGGGCCAAGAGAATGAATACAAATATGTAGCTGGCAGGAATCGAGGGTAGGGGAGACCCCTAGGAAGTCTAAGAGACCCAGGACTCAATGCCAGTGACCTTAGCCAAAATGCCAACATGTGAGGATATGGAACTTGAAGAGATCACCTCTTATAGCCAGGTAGGATCCCCCAGCAGAGAGATGGGGACACAAACCCACCTACAAAACATTTTGACTCAAAATTGTTCCTGTCTAAAAGAAATACAGGAACAAAAATCTAGCAGAGACTGAAGGAATGGTCAACTAGTAAATGGTCCAACTTGTGATCATCCCTTGGGCAGCCACCAGTCCTAACACTATTACTGACGCTATGATGCGCTTATAGACAGGAGCCTAGCATGGCTTATTAGAGGCTTTACCAGCAGCTGACTGAAACCGATGTAGATACTTACAGCCAACCATTGGACTGAGTTTAGGGACCCATAGTTAGGGGAAGGACTGAAAGAGCTGATGAAGATAGCAACCCCAAGGAAGACCAACAATGTCAACTCACCCGGACCCCTTAGAGCTCCCAGAGACTCAGCCACCAACCAAAGAGCATACAAAGGTTGGTCCAAGGCCCATGGAATATATGTAGTAGTGGCCTGCCTTGTCTGGCCTCAGTGGGAGAGAATGAGACTAATCCTGTAGAGACTTGATGCCCCAGGGATGAGTAGATAACTGAGGGGGGCACCTTCTCAGAGGCAGAGGTGAGGAGGGATAGAAGAAACAACTTTGCAAGGGGGACAAGATGGGAGTCTCCCTTGGTGTAAACATTTGGTGTAAATAAATAAACTTATTAGCTAACTTTAAAATGGGAGTGAGGTCTGAGAATGATGCAGTGAGGAAGAAAATAGTAAACAGTGTTACCTCACTAAGATGATCTGCCCTGCAGCTGTGCAGACTGCAAGGCTACAGAGGACAGGCAGGAAGAACTTGGTAGTCATTATGTTGGTTCTTGTGCTAGTAACTTAGAGCTGGGCCATTATCAAGTTGTGGATGACAAATAGCTACTGTGATCTCTCTAGCCTCAGACTGTGTTTGCTCACTATCTTAGAGAGCAACTGTGCTCTCAAGAAGGGCAGCACCCACAGTAACAGCTGTCTTACAAACAGCACCCATCTTTAATGGTTCTTCCTCCTGGCAGCAATGTCCTCAGAGTCCTGTTACATCACATCCCTAAAGCCACAATAAACAGTGTTCAGTGTAAAGCCATCCACAAAATGGACAATGGCTCCATAACAGCTTACTTAGCTTCTGTTTGACTTCGTTCTGAATCCAGTCCTTCTCAATATGACTTCTCACCCAGTCAGATATGTACTGACAACTCAGTTTGTCTCCTGTACAATTTCAGCTAATTATCTTGTCAAGATGGATCCTGAAATACCTTTACTGACACACGATAAAGACCCAAGCACCGCTCTCCAGTAAATTACAATGTACTAAGATCTTCGTAGATGGCAGTAATCAATAGCCTATTTTAATAGCTTTCATTGAAATAAACTTATCCTCTTTGAAACAAGAAATTAAATCTTTGCTTGGAAAACAATTCTAAAGAATTTCACTCAAGGAAGCCAAAAAAATACTGTGAAACATTTTCTCATCTAACTAATAATTACCTTGAAAATGGTTTCAGTGCTTCTTTCCTGGACTGAGGTGTAGCTGGGAAGCAGCTCATATTCCATGTGTTGCCTATTTAACTTTCAAGGGCTAACTACTAGAAGCCATTGGTTGTACTTAATGTTCAAGGAATAAATTATTATAACTAATCCTATGATCAAGATGTTCTACAATGCCTTCAAGTTGTCAATAACTTGAAAATGATTCAAAACAGCATGTACTAAAGGGACTTTTATTTGTACAGGAAAACAAATTTATTTAAACACATTTTTCTTTATTCAGTCTGAGACTGAGTGATAATATAAACCCATTATCTGGCTAAAAGAGAAGAGGACGGAGGAATGAGAATGGTGAAGACAAAGAAGGCTGTTGGAGAAGCTGGAGGGAACACACAGAGGGGAAAGGGAGAGGGGGGGCATGACTTACAGGCAACCCATCAGCACTTTGGCTCTGCCAAATACTCTCTGAAGATAAGCTTGCTTCTATTTCCTGAAAGAAGCCACTATGCTAACTGGAAAAAGGTTGGAGCTGGTCCCAAGTTAGATCTTCCAGAGGTAAACTAATGTGTCCATCAGAGAATTGTGTTGGGCACAGTTGAGACACAATGACTATGCATTTTCCATAGAGACTAAGTCCCAAAGCATGAAGAGTCACAAATCCCAATGAGTGACTCCAATGGATGAGTGGCTTCACCATTGGCAACTGTGAAATGACATAAACACCCTCTGAATGACAGCCACACTTGGGAAGGGGGTCAAATTAAGTTATTTAGCACAAGAATGCCTCATGGAAGACACGGCTAACTTGACTAATTTTTGTACATTACCAAGGTAGACAGTTGATGAAAGAATTGATGGTATCTTAAAAGTCTATTTTTTGTACCAACGATACTCAAGGGGTTCCTTCATCAGGTATTTTAGTATGTAAATGCAGTGTCAATCTTGAAGCCCGTTCATAAGTTTTATCTCCTTCCCAAGGACAATCCTGTCTCTTAAGTTTTTGACCATGAAAGGTCAATTTTGACAGGTTTATTCAACTACATACTATTTGCATCTTTAACAATATTGCCATAAATACCATAGCACAGATACAGTAACAGACACCATCTATTAAATAGTCATTATGAACTGTATCATCATTACCCTCATGGCAATAGCTGAGAACCATACTGACTTGAAGAGTGATCAGTCAGATGTACTGCAGTGGGCATAAGATGAACTTGGTAAATGTAGAGTAAAAACTAACAGTAATGGGCACGTTTCAAAACACTCTTTAATAAGACAAATATTCAGTATAAATTTCTAATTTCATGGCATTTAAAAATTGCATAAGTAATTTTCCAGGGGGAAAAAACATAGGAATGGTCATGATAGTAAACAGCCTGTTTGGGCCTCACAGTTTTGTCTCTAAGTCTCACAACCCTGAAGGTTGTAGGGGTACCACAGCAGAACTACGGGGATGGGAGAACTAAAGTCTGCTGGGGATGGGGGCTATGAGACTATGTACTTGTAACAGGCAAAACAGCAAAGTCGATGTTTTCATTAAAACTAATAAGAGGAAGAAAAAAAAAGGAAAGGAGAGATATAAGGAGGGAAGAGACTGAAGTATGGATGCGTAGGTGGGTCAGCCAACAGAAGCAAGTGGCACCCATTAGGGAGTGTTTGCGCACCTTATAGAGCAGGTTAGCTTCTTACCACTTAATCACCTATGTTGTATTATTCTTTGCTTATAGTTGTCAAGTACAAGCTCCAGAGAAGAGGATCATCTAGTTCAAAACCACACAGATATCATTACATGCACAGAATTGGTCCAGCCATCTGGACTTGAGGGAGGACATCGGCTGCCTAACACTGCCCTACTTGCACCTACCTATCAAGGTGGTGCTGCAGGTCAAACTCAGCCAGAGGAAGGAAAAGAACCAGGGAAGAAATGAACCTCATGGGTTGACCAGCGATACTATTTTAAGGAATATTAAGACAATGAATACTCTGAAGCAGAGACGAGCATTTTTGTTATTCTAGTGGTTAACTTCCCAAGGGCACTGGCTTTACTAATAAAATGTTGGGCAACTTTAACAGTATTTACAAGGCTTATTTCTAGTAACCAGTTAGTGCGTTTGATTAAGTAGTCAGGCAAAGTGCTGCCTTCTGAGCAAGAAACAAAGTTGCAAACAGCACTTGGTAAATCAATATTAAGTGCCTTACCACTCACAAGTAAGGATGCCAGGAACTAATGATTTCCTTCTTTGTAATTGCTATGCATCTGCATAATCACACTGCTCTCAGGTATAATGATATACCAGGGACAGCCTTTCATGCTCCTCAATTGCCTGATAATCTGTAATATATTCAGAGACCAAAGACTCACCCTGTTTGCACAGACAACATCCCTTATGTATCATTCAATGAAATAAAAGACACAAATTAAAAATGCTATGGTATATTTTTAAACACCAGACAAATCACAGAAAATATTTACTGGCACATATTACTGTGCCTGAGAATGGGCAAATTCAGGACATTATTTACTATCCATAACACCTTCATGGAACAATTTGATAAAAGCTCAAAAGATGATGTTAACATTTCAATGATTAAGAAAAACCTTAGATTTATCTGTTATATACATTATATCTCTTTTTTCTTTATGTTTGGAGTAATTTTACTTCTTGTCTAAATACTTGTTCATATTTCTATTAATAAAGCCCTAGTGATAGCAAAAAAAAAAAAAAAAAAAAAAAAAGAAAAACATGTTAGGTCGTAAGGACATTTTGGCCCCTTAAACAAGATTTGACCCCTCAGCTCTCTCTCTCCTTCCTGGAACACTAAAGACATAGCTTCCTGATGACAAGAATATGTTTTCATGCCTCGTTCCTCCTCCTATTGTACCTTTTGCTAGACACTTATTATCTACCAAGACACGTGGAAGACCCTCACTATCTGTCTGTCTTAGTTAAAGCTCTTATTGAGGTTATGAAACACTATGACCAAGGGCAACTTGGGGAGGAAAGGGATTGTCTGCCTCACAGTTCCACATAACAGTTCATTATCAAATGCAATGAGGGTAGAAACTAAAGAAGAGCTGGCATCTGGAGGCAGGAGGATGCAGAGACCATGGAGGAGTGAGTGCAGCTTACTAGCCTGCTTCTTGTGGTTTGCTCAGCCTGCTTTCTTATAGAATACAGGACCACCAGCCCAGGGGTAGCACCACACAGAAAATGCCCTACGGCCAGAACCTATGGAGGAATTTTCTGAGTTGCAGGTCCCTCCTTTCAGATAATTCCAGCTTGTGTCAAGCTCCGACAGCCACCTCTCCCTGTCCTCTTCAGCTTCAAGTCACTTCTCCATCCTGATAGACCTTAGGAGAGTTCCCTGATTCACTCAGGGGTGCCACCCTGCAACAGGTGGGCCCACAGAGCTTCTCCTGTGTCTACATCATCCTTACTACCAATGTGCTAAATACACACGTAGCTATTTTGTTTACAATTGTTTCTACAACTTAGTCTTGCCTCTTCTCTACTTTCAAAATCTTCCTCCAAGCTGGGATCAGCTGTCTTCCACACTATTCCTGCAACGGCTCCTTACTGTGCTGGATCCATACAATCTTTATTCCACTACTAACTGAAGAGTTCTTATCAAAGTACAAATTCGGTCATTTCCTTTTCACCTTTTATTTCACTCAAATGCTTAACTAGCCACTGGTTCTTAGGGAGTTGCCAATGGCCCTTTCTAGAGTCTGAAAAACACTGGATTTAGGACAGCATTTACCATCTATAATAGCATCACCACACTATTATTTGATAAATGCTTAAAATATAGATGTCAACATTTCAGTGATTAATAAAAATTTAAGATGCTGTATCATAAGCACAGCATTGTCTAGTTCTTACTCCTCATCCACATGCAATCCCCACTTCTGGCCTCATTCACACTGCTTCTTTGCCAGGCCCTCAGACTCACCATGCTCCTAGTCAAAGGACCTCTATGCTTGCTAAATCACTTGCCACAAAAATGGCACCCTTCCCTTTCCAGTACAGTTGAATCTAACTTAATATTGAGATCTCAACCGGTAAAAGTCCACGTTGAATTGCCCTAATGAAGAAGAAGGTATCATAATATAAAGTCTACTCAGATCACAGAACTAGAAGCTAAAGACATTCTTCCTGGTTGAGTTTCTAAGTCTGCATAAAGAATTGCAGGGTGAAGGAAAAGCAGCACATACTGTCTATACTGTCTTGTCTCCTCTAATACAGTCTCCAAAACAAATGGAGAAGCTCTATTCTGACTACCTTATCCAATCCCAATCATCTTCTTAATGCTGATCTAAACACCATGGCAGGGTTACATTACTATCCCTTTATTGTCTTCTAGTGGGATTAAATCTCAATAAGTAAACACTAGGGAACTACTCAAACCACACCCAAAGCACAGCACAGCTCAAAGGGTACACTGTTGGGAAAGCCTTCGCTAACAAGTCTAACTTTCTTATTGGGCTTTCTTACATACAGTATAAAAGTTTTATTTTCATACTCCCTAAGCCATCATTCAATTGTCATCTGATGCCTACAGCAGACTGAAATTCCAAGGTACAAAGATACGAACCCATATTCTCCACTACTAAAACACCACTGCCAACGGATTGTCAATAAACATATGAATGTATTGTAAAGTGTCTAACTCAGAGCTCTGATGAAAAATAAAACTTATGAGCTATTGGCAAAGGAAAGCCTGTGCCAAGACACTAGGCTATAGCTAAGAGGAACAGTGGCATTGCATGGTTTTAAGACTGTTCTAAACTAGAGCCTGAAGAGACAGGCGTGGACATTAACATGCATGTCAACTGTACTTACCCACTATCACTGAACAGGAACTCCAAATGAGTCATGAAGACTTCCCACTGTGAGATACTGTACCGCTGTGCCAGGGACAGAGCGATGCTGTAGACATTTTCCTCAAGAGTTCTTCAGGAGTGACCACCAAGTACAGAGAAAAAAAGGAAAGAAAAGAAACAAGTGACATGTATCAGCAAAGAAAATTCTCTTCCGGACACAGAGCTCTGTCAGGGATGGCAGCACAGTCCTCCCTAGGTTAGCTCTTGAGAAGACACTGGAAGGACTGCCCAGCTCCCATTCACAGAGCTGCAAGGCAGGTTACAGGGACTTGTCTGCCAGTGGCCTCCCTGTCAAAGTTAATTCTGACCCTATGAGCCACCTGGCCTGTGAAAAAACATTCTAATTGTCACAAATAGGGTGGAATTTGTGGTCAGAAGCCAGATATGATGCTGAATGTCCTTCAAAGCATAGGCTGGCCATCTCCAAGAGAGAATTACCCAGTCAAATAGCAATATTTCTGAAGAAAGAAAATAATAAGAATTTAGATTCTATAGCCTCCTGGTGATAATTTGAAAAGTATGGAAGTAAACCATAAAAAAAGTTGTTTTCTGAATTATTAGGTATTGTTTTGTTCCAGTCATAAAATAGGAAAGATGTTTCTGGAACACACAGTCTAATAGGAAATGAGACATAAAATAGTAATTAAATACAGCAAGGGTAGTTTTAATTCCAAAATATTATAAGAATTGGGATTAAGAGTAATCAATCCTAACTGACAGATGAAGAACAAACAAAAATGAACTAAGCTCAAATGTCAGCAGGCCAGTCTGACTAACTTCTGACACATGGAGTAAGCTGATCATCAGGAAAAGCACGTGGTCCTCAAAGCCTGGACCTTTCTTTGTAGCCAACAAAGATCTGGAGGGAGGCTTAAGATAGGAAATTACATCATGGGGTGTGTATGGAGAGGGGTCATCAACAATACCAGGAAAATAGTTCAGAGAAGTAACATTGAGGTTACATCGGGAATCCTTTGTTCCCAAAGGCAGAGAAGTAGAAAATGGAATTATCCTTGGCTAGAAGGGCCCTGGTGCAACCACAGCAGCAGCAATGAAATCTGTTACTGTGAGGATGGCCAGGGCTACACTCTAGATAAATAAGCCGCAGCCTTTATGTGTTTCTTTAGCCAAGGGTTTGGAAAAGCTTTCTGAACAGGGTCCATGGTAAGTCCTTTGGCTTTGGTGCTGTCTGGTGTCTGTGCCCATCTTCTTTTGCATTCTTTTAGGATTTGTGTTTGTTTTTTCTATAAACCTTTAAAAGTAGAAGGCTATTCTAGGAAGTGAAGAAGTGCAGAGAAAATAAAGTGCTGCAAAAGTGTGTTAACCCCTGCAGTATGTTACTGCCAGTGGACATTTTTCTAATTAAGTGTCGACCCTGTGTGATAAAATGAGAGACTGTTAGGGAACATCACCAATGAACCCTCTATGCTATGGGAGCATAGCAATGGTACAAGTTAGATACGGTCTGTCATCTTTGCATGTGTGTGTGCATGTGTGCACGTGTGGGATTGTGTGTAAGTGTGCATGTGTGTGTGTGTGTGTGTGAGGAGAAGAGAGTATAGTTACACATGGTACACATGTGAAGGTCTGAGTACAATCTCAGGTCAGTCTCCAGGTGCTTTCCATCTTTTGAATCAAGGTCTCTCACTGGCCTGCATCTTTGCTACATAGCTAGGGGTAGCTGACCATAAGCTTCCAGGGATCTCTCTACTTACCTTTTCACCATTGTGGGACTGTAAGAAACTGTCACGATATCTGGCCTTTTCTACATGTTCTGTGGAATCCAATGCAGGTCCTCTACCACACAAGGCAAGCACTTACCAAGTAAGCTATCACTCCAGCCCTGCATTAGTCAGCATCTTTATCACTTCATGAAGATGAGTAGCAGTAAAGAATTATTTTATACCCTCTTTAAATCTATACTGCCTGACTCTGAGAATGTTTTCACAAAGACATGCATACAATGTAAGACATATGCAATAGACTTATGAAATCTAACAAGTAAGAAGAAGGCTCAGCCTGTGCATAAGTGGAAGGAAGAGTGGCAAAAGTCAGAAGAAACTGTTTTTCAATTTTGCCTTAGAAATAGGAATATCCACCAGACTAGAAATGGCAAAGCTCAAACCCCCACTGAAACTGTGAAGTATTTTAAACAAGCCATTCAAAGACTGCTGTGTATTTTTCTAAACAACTGAATATAGAAGACTCTATTATGTATTTATCAAAAGCATATATTTGTCCTTGAGGACATACTTCACATAGCATATGACAGCTGCATACTTAAGAAAAAACTCCAGCAAAATGTAAGCGATAAAATAAGGCACTCGATACCTCAGAGCACTGTAGTCTGCATAACAACCCTCTCATAAGAAACCATCAACACAGCAGTGAGGACTACAAATGCCCATAGGAAAAATACACTGGATCTAGAACAGGAAACCCAGACTCAAGGCCTTGCTGGGTGTAAGGCCTGGAACAACTCCTTAAAGCCTACTTTCTCAGATTCTATTTCCAGAAGCAAGTAAGTTGGGTTACTCACTGTCTTAGGATACCATAATATCAGATTTTAAATGACTTGGAAGCTGACCTTTTGGCAGAAATGATGAGAAGGGAAAGCCAGTTTTTAAGTGAGACTGGCATAGGCTTTTCACACTATCTTTCCTTTGATTCCCCCATGCCCTGCCTTACCTCAAAGAGAATCCAGACACCTCTGAGAGCAAAGAGATGCAGGCTAATATTGTTACCAGAGAACGGCAATGCATCTTTGCCATTTTTATAAGGATTTTAAAAAGATACTATTGAATAATAGCATACTATTATCACAATCAAAACCATTTCTGGTACTTCAAAATAATTTCTCAGGAGACAGGAGTAACTACCAGGTCAGTGTACACATAATTCAGCCATAATTTCAAGACTACAATTCTAACCTTCATGGCACATGAGTGCTTCACTGAGAATAGAAGCAGTGTACAAGAAGGCATACCATGTTGTGACAGAGATATGTCCTTAAAATGTGATAGACCCAGATTAAGGTAAAACTTGTAGACCTTACCACCCATGAAACTTGGGCCACTGACCATCTCCAAGCAGCATTTTTTTTCATTTAATCAACACAGATAAGAATACTTTACATCACAGGGCTGTCTGGGGTGAAAGGCTTTGGAAGAAGCCTGAAGAAAACCACACATAGCACTTTGGTTGTATTCCATGGTGAGTACTTAGTAGTGGTGTGGAGGTGTTAGATCCAATTTCTATTTAGTAACCGGATGGTAACCACACGCCTCCCATCCTCTGCACAATAAATACTGCTCACTTGATCTAAACTGCTAAAATACAGCACACAAGCAATAAAGCCCCAGGGAATTCCTTCCTTCCATTCCTAGATATCTACTCTGGCAAATGGACTTCACCTTTTTAGACAGGGCCTGCTGTCCATTCAGAAAAGCAAATGGCAGTTTGTCCCTGCTCTGTGAGGAGCCTAGGTAGAAAATGGCTTGTTTCTCTAGAATCCAGGATGTAGGCACCTATACCTTCAACACTGGACCTTCTAGAGTGAGGGTGCTGGAGCTTTAACACACTGAAGATCGACTCAATATACTTGGAAACATAAGACTCTCAGCCAAGTGTAAAAGGAAGTCTCATTCAAGTTCCATCACAGGCACCATCCTCACCAAGCCATTGCCTGTGTGTCTAGAACAGACATAATTCAGGAACTGGATTACCAGAGACATCAGAAGCTAATAACAACAACACTCCACCACCATTCAGTGCTACTACCTTCATTTGCAGCTCTTAGATCTGTCTACAGATCTATGTACCATGTACTCGTCATAGCGCTGAGAAAGCTAGAGGAAACTCCTGTAGTAACAGCTGTGAACGAAAATCTATGAATTCAATTCATCCTTTTGCATTTTGAATTGACCTCTTGGGAGGTAAAATGTCCCCTTACTCTGCAAGGCCCAGGATGGTTTCTCTTTTGTATTGGTCATCAGCGGTAAACCTCTGCACATCCACGCCCTTCCGCAGGCCCTGGAGGAGCTGGGCCTGGGTGAAATCTAGAAGACGCTCGTTGTAGTAGTGCAGCTGCCTGGTCAGTGACAAGAGGTCCTCAGGCCAGGCTTCATGCCCATGTTGAGCCACATGCCTGGTAACCATCTTGATTAATTCCTTGGGATCAACCTGTAAAAGTTGTAGAAAATGTATTTTATATACAGTATACATATATGAACAGCTATTTAAAAAAAGCAGAACACAGTGCCTGGAAATTTGGATGCCACTTTCCATGGCTTGGTACATTTAATCACAGTCACCTACAAGCCAAGTCAGAGGCAGCACTTTGCACATCTCAAAGAAAAGACACAGAGCTGAGCCTAAAACAGTCTTTCTGAACTCAACTCCTGCTTTGATATTTTTTTCCATCTTAAAAGCTTCTAAACACATTAAAATTAATACTCTCACTTTTTCAACTATCATATACCTACATCACATTTTGTCCTAATCTGCTGGTGATTTTTCTTATTTCTCCGGGGAAGACATTCTCATCTTCATGGCCTCTGGACACACTCTTGTGGCCCAGCACAATGCCCTCAGTAAGAAAGGTACAGTCTCGTAACTTTACTATACAAGATTAGACAGTGAAATAGAAGAAGGTTTTCTTTGGGGATAGGTTAGGAAAACAAGAATAAAAACTGACTCTCACTTGCAAAGTCAAAGACACTACTAGACATATAAGAAAGCATGCAAAGGTCAATTTTCTGTTCTGTTTTGTTTTATTTTGGGGCTCGAAGGGACATAGGGACAATGGTTCTGGGCAGCTTCTTGAAAAGCAATAAAATTATTGGACTATAACAAAACAGAGAATCCAACAGATGACAGGGCATGGGAATGAGTGATTAAGTGGTCATATGTATTTAGTGTGTGTGTATGGGTGTGTGTGTGTGTAGGTCTGAGAGTCAATGAGGCAAAACAGAGGCTCAGCCATGGTTTTGGAATTACAAATAATATAAACAATAATGGCATTAACTCACCCCATCCTGATTTCTCAGAGGCATACTACATATTTTAAAATAAGTAAGTTAGAGAGGAAAAAACCCACACTCTATATTTGGTTCTCAGAACTCCATTCCTAATGATGATAGGCTGTCAGCATTTTTAACATGAAAACCCATTATTCTGAGCTACACAGGAAATTTGTCAATGTTGAGTCTATTCAACCAAACCTGGCCTGCCAGTCTCTCTCTTCACCCTCTTATGAAACAATCTGGATGCATAGATAAAAGCCAATTAGAAAAATGCTGGATTTCAACAGATAGACATAAGTAAAAGTCTTATGTCTAACAGACTTTTTTTCTACATACTTATATATTTGGTCATAATCTCAGAAAAACACAACACTAAATCCTACCACAGGAAGCCACAGGGCCATTTTAAATTCATTCAAGGTGCATTTTTTTTAAAAAAAAGATATAATGCTTCTATGCTACTCCTTAAAGTTTATCACCATAGCCATTTTAGTCTTAGTTTATCAAGTGAAAACATTCAATGCTAGTGATTACTTCCCTGAACAGTCTTTGGTTAGTTATTTCACGGTCAGATAAATCTCTCCCTCACTTAAATTGCTTAAGAAATAATCTGAAATATCTCCAATGTTTAAAATCAGCTGCCTTCACAATTAAAGCTTACATAGAACCTTTATTCCTATGCTCTTTTACCAAAAGAGGAGGGAGGAAAATTTGTACACTTACATACTAAGCAATGCACTACAAAAATGTGTCCATCTACTCTAGAGATGCAATCTACTACAACAGGCAGCAGAGCAGGCAGAGGTAAGGTGGCCAGGCACAATGAGCTTGGGATGCTACAGGGAGACTGAGTTTGTCAGAGAAGTCTTCTCAGAAAACTTAATATCCAGCCTAACTTCAGATACTAGCACCAGAAAGGCCCCAAGGAATATGAAGATATACTCCAGCAAAGGTTAGATAAGTACATTCTAGGGCCTAGAACTATAAAGACAGACAGACTGAATAAATCAACTCCCACTGCTATTACAGAGTTGTGTGGGAATCAACTGTGAGTGGGTAGTACTGGCAACTTTATGGAGTTCTGAAACACCTCTAGGCAAGTCTATGAGGAAGTTTCTAACTTGAGTTAATTAGGGCATGAAGATCTATCCTAAATGTGAGCTGCACCAGCCCATGGACTAGAAGTCACATACATTTAAAAAAAAATGCTCAATGCTAGCATTCCTCCCGTACTTCCTGACTGTGGTTGCAAGTGACTAGTTGGCAAAATCCATCTCCCAGTCATGGGATGGCACCTCAAACTGTGAGCCAACATAAACCTTCCCTTACTCAAATTACTCTTATCAGGTCATTTGTCACAGCAACAAGAAAAGTAACATACATACATACATACATACATACATACATACATACATACATACA
>NW_021604657.1:2804387-2860673 GCF_004785775.1 Grammomys surdaster
ACATACATACATACATACATACATACATACATACATACATACATACATATGTTGTATCTCACAACAGAAATAGACAACAAGGGTAACATGCTTCAGCTTATAGTTAATATTTATTTCCTCTTTACATGTGCAATGTTTTACATATAACTCTGAACTTTCTGCCATGCATATATCTCCCTGTGTGGTATCTACCATTGTGGACTATGTACTGTTTCTGCACCTTCCCACATGATGTGTGTATTTCCTCTCAGCAGAAAGGGTTGCATGCTTGTTCCTAAGGCTCAATATCATATAACACCACACTTATATTCTCTTGGCTAATACAGTCTATGACCACAGTTATATTCCCTTTGCTAATACATTCTATGACACAATCCAAAGACAATGTGCTGAATTAAGTTCTGAAATGGAAGCACACAGAGGTAACAAATACGGCTATCACACAATGTATATAGCCTGCAGGTAGTTTCAAGTACACATATAATCTCCATGTTCACATAAGGCAAAAGAACTAACTGATCTCCTTTCTTCAATCAACACAATCCCGTGTCACCCTGATGTAGGCAGACATGCAGGAGTTGGCAGCTGGATGACCTTGTGACAGCTGGTTCAGTCAGAACTTCACTATCCTGCCTATAAACTGGAAGCAATGATAAAAACAGCTTACCTACCTATTAGAGACTTCAGACAAAATATGCAAACTGAGTATGGTATGAAGTGAGGGAGCTAGGGACAACAAAGATAAAACAAAAATCAAAGGAAAAAACAAAGCAACCACACAAACAAACAAACAAACAAACAAACAAAAAAGGAATGTAGACTTTCCTGAAAGTCTGTAATTGCTCCTGTAGTACAGAATGTATGCTTCCCTTCTCTCATTGTATCATGGCTTCTGCAGGAAGAAGACTGTGAACATTCATAGATCCATCTTTTCCAGAACATAACAGAATCCTCTACAAAAATAAGGTGCACAGTAAACTGTTCTACACTTTAAGTCAATAGTTCCAGTTTATATTTTAGGTTTGCACTTGGTAGAAGGGCAATTTGGACTTCATGCCATTTCTCCACTACAAAAAAACTGTTGATCAACAACTTAATCAGTTTATTGGAAAGTACAAATGACATGTTTTTAAATTTTTTATTAGTTCTGTCTGAATTTTGTACAAGTTTTGATCCTATCTAGTTTTCTTCCCCAAGTCTTCTCCAATCTACCCCTCCCCTATTTTTGCATGCTTTCTATGTTAATTTGTGCCCAGTTTTACATGCTTTCTATGCTAATTTTTGCTACTCAAATAGTCATGGATACGTGGTCTTCTTCTAGAGCTTTATTAACTCATCAAGGGCTACACACTTAGAGAAGTAGACCCTTTCACAGCAGTGAAGAGTTGACAGTAAGTCCTTGGCTACAGGGGGAAGTTCATTCCATTCTCTACACTGGGAACTGGTCTGCTTTGGGCTTCTATAGGTCACATGTCCCAACCACTGTGCGTCTCCCTTATAGTCAGCATCTGCCTCTAGCTCTTACACTCTTTCCACCCTCTCTCCCAATGAGCCCAAGCCTTTGGAAGATAGGTTGTGGAACACATGGTTTTTGGAGGGGTTGAACCTTCCGCAGTCTTATTCTGTGCACCTTGACAGTTGTGAGACTCTGTGCTGGTTGTCATCTACTGTAAACAGAAGCTCATCTGATAAAGTACTTCTTTCTCGACTACGTTATAAAGCCAAGTTACATCCACAGCTTACTCTCAAGGAATTAAAAATCAGTGGGTGACAAACAGGTACACATAAGCAGTTCCCAGTATGCATCTGAATATAAGTTCATTTCAGAATCAGAGGATACCAGTTCTAGGAACTCTGTGGA
The DNA here is from genome assembly GCF_004785775.1 of Grammomys surdaster. Lineage (NCBI taxonomy): Eukaryota > Metazoa > Chordata > Mammalia > Rodentia > Muridae > Grammomys > Grammomys surdaster. The sequence continues at coordinate 2,806,249 of NW_021604657.1, forward strand.
GAAAGGAACGGATTTCATTTCTTGATTCTTCTGACACTCAGTTTCTAGAAAGGTGAAAGACAAGACTTCACCAGATGATCACCTTCCTAAGATTAATATCCAATGAGTATAAAGGAATTAATAATTAAAATAAAATAAATCTTTACTAGTCCCTCCAGTGTAGAAATGAAAATCTACATCTTTCCTGTATGATTCTGCTAAATATTCAGAATTGAATTCTTTGTAAAAACATAATTTTCAGATCAACAAATTACAGCTAATAGAGTCCCATACAGTTTAAACAATTTAATCTCATCTTCTTTACTGAGAATCTAGCCCTGTGTGAATAATTTTTATTTCACAAATTTCTACATCAAATTTATTCACCATGTCATTGATATATTTATGAATAAAATACTTATATTTAAGTCTGCAGGATGAAAAATCTGAGACTTCATACCTCAGTGTTGAATCTCAACTTATAGAATGACCTGGAGGAGAGGTGTTTTTTAAGACCGGATCTGTGTTAAGGTAGGTGTTAAGAACTCTGTATGAGACTGCCAAGCTGGTGACCAGCAATGCAAGTGTCTGACTCTCAAGCACAAAGCCTTCAAGAAGGAAACAATTTGGTATCCAGAAAAGGTATTCTCTTAAATCTTTCGGACCAGTCAAACATGATACCCACTGCATATATAGGAGACTAGCCACTGGAATCCTTTTACCAGTGACAGAGTACTGCCATTCTATCTTATGGGGGGAAGCTGCTTTCATACTCGCATGTAAAAATGAGTGTAGAAAATGTGGGAATAGCTATCTAATTTGAGCTGTTGCCCAGCCAGTCGTTCCTTCTTTAACAGCACTTTCTGCTCAGATCCCTGAGGACACCTCTTTTGGAAATTAGTCCTTAATAGAATGATGAACAGTGGTATTCTATTAATTGCTTGATGGCAGATTTATTAGAATGGCACATATATGAATTATCAAAATAGCTGTTGAGTTTAGAGACATGATATTTTTCATTATTTCAAATAATTGTGGAAAATATAAGAAAAGGAGACGACTTTTTTACTAAGTCTTCAATGAAAAAGCAAAATTATTTCTGCAGGAGAAACAAAGGAATTAGCCCCAGAGGTCTGGATTTCTGGCATTCCTCTCAATCGCCAAGTTAAATGGCTTTAAACTTGAAGCAATTTCTTCTATATACTTTTCATAAAGACTAAATGAGGCAAGGTGGATAGGTGTGTTGTAGACTTAAGCTGCCTATGTGGATTATTTGCTTACTGACACTATTATTTTCTATCTCTTTCTTAACAGACTTGGCTGGTTATTATTACTTCTAAAATTTAACTTAAATTTTGGTAGAAATTACCCCATGAGCTCATGACTTTTCTCAAAATATTCCAAATTAATTCTGAATCATTCAGTGCTTCATTTGATACACATTCAATCATCTCTAGAAATGTAAAATTTTTAAACTTTCAAAAGTGTTTTCACTTGAATTTCACACCAACCCAGCCATGGGAGACAGCAAGTTGCTCCTGCCTCTCAGATGCCTGCTTGTATTTCAGGGCAAGTGGCTGCAGTCTGGAACTTTGGAAGGGAATCCAAGCCACATGGCCTCCCACTCTCTCCTTACACCACTCATGCATCTCCTAGCCTTCCGTAACCACCCTTGCACCTACCATTATTTGGGAATTTTTGTTGTTTAGAGTATTTTCTTTCTTTTTTTAAATTAATTTTTTTATTGGATACTTTATTTACATTTTATATGTTATTCCCTTTCCCCATTCCCCCCACCCATCCAGAAACCCCTTATGCTATCTCCCCTCCTCCTGCTTCTATGATGATGTGCCCACAAATTCCCCCACACTGGGGCACCCAGTCTTCACAGGACCAAGGAATTCCTCTCCCACCTATGCCCGACAAGGTCATCCTTCCCTACCTATACAGCTGGAGCCATGGGTCCCTCCCTATGTGCTCACAGGCTGGTGGTTTAGACCCTGGGAGGTCTGGTTGGTTGGTATTGTTGCTCTCCCCAAGGGGACTTAAACCCCTTCAGCTCCTTCAGTCTTCTCTCTAACTTCTCCACTGGGAACCCCATGATCAGGTATGCACTCACTGATAAGTAGAAATTAGCCCAAAAACTCACAATACCCAAGATTCAAATCACAGACCACATGAAGCTCTTGAAGAAGAAAGACCAAAGTGTGGGTGCCTTGGTCCTTCTTAGGAGGAGTAACAAAATACGAATGGGAGCAAATATGCAGACAAAGTGTGGGACAGAAACTGAAGGAGGGGCCGTCCACAGACTGCTCCACCTGGGTATCCATCCCATGTGCAGTCACCAAAAGCAGAAGCTGATATGGATGTCAGGAAGTGCATGCTGACAAGAGTGTGATATAGGTGTCTCCTTAGAGGTCTGCCAGAGCCTGACATATACAGAGGCGGATGCTCACAGCTAACCGTTGAACTGTTTAGAGTGTTTTCAAACATCTATTTCTCTTGTCTCTCCACACTATTCGGTTCTCCCTGAAGTCTGAAGACATAATTCATAAGTGTGAAAGCATTCAGACTATAAAAACAAAGACCTCACAGGTTGCTTTGGAATCTTCCATATTCAATATTCAAAGTAATATTACAAAATACCACATAAGCTGAAAAATCTAATAGCATAAAAAAGGTACCAAAATCCCCAAAGGGGAAAGTATGAAGAACTCTTCTATTTACCTCTGAAACAGTAATAAATTTTTAAGGGGTGTATAAAATATGGTTATTTTAAAGAATATAGTCAAGTCATTATGAAGTCAAGGCCTGCGTAAGAATTTATAATAAAAGTCTGCTCATGCTACTACTGTACACTAGTAGAAGGACTAAGTCTATTGTATTTGATAGTTTCCATTTCTAGGTAATATTGTTTGTAAAGTTGTAAACACGTCATATGGTGACCCTTTTAGAGCAATTATTTTGAGATAACTTTCTACTTAGTATTTTCAATTAGTAGCTTTAAAAAAATGCACACATTTTAGAGAGAGTCTTCCATGATGTTCGGGATTTCATCCCTGTTGCATTTGTTTCTCTAGCCTGTGAGACTAAAAGATCTGTCTCCATTTAACTGATACCTTCTCAGAACTTCAAAAGTGACAGCAAGGCCATATCTTCAGACACATTTACACAACCACAAAGGTCAGATGTGAGTGAAAACAAGACACAGAGCAACCTGTCTGAAATATACTCAAATAAATATGAATATTTGTGAAACACTGCTGGACAGGCAGGAAATGGAAACAGATTTTACTGTATGTCATCGCTTCCACCTGTACTTTTTGGCCATGTGTGGATTATGTATTATACATTAAAAATGAAATAAAATTAGGACAAATGTTAGAAGAGGGAATAATTTTTAAGACTCATTTGCCAATCATTATATAAAACTGAGAAGAGGTGAGAAAGGCTGCTCTAAATGCCACCTAAGAAACCTGGTGAGTCCCAGCCCCCGTTGGCTGGCTCAGGACAACCTCGCCCTTCATAAAGCATAGGCAGCAAAGTCTATCCATCCACATACAGCAGCATGCCTGCATGCTTAGCCACAGGGAGTAGAGAGAGATGTGAAAAGACTGAGAAGTCAGAGCCAGGCTGCAGGACAAGCGAGTGAAAGCTGTGCCTCCCTGGGTGTTAATATGTGGAGGCAACAAATTGAAACCGCTTGGATTTCAATTTCCAGGATGATTCATCAGGAGTTTGTCATATTTAATTCCAGACTCAGCGGTGCTGTTTGATGCAGAGGCAGATGCTGAAAAGAGTGAAATCGTGAGTCATTAGTCTGTGGAGCATTGCTGGATACTCAGCACACCCAGCTCCAGTGCGTGTCTCTCCTGCTCCTTCCAGTCCCTGCAGGCTGGACCTCACATCTGCACATCTGAAGCTCTCGGCATCCTAATGTCCCACTGCACAGAATTTATTTCACTGAATTTACTTACATGCCAATTCACAGTCACTGAGAATGTACAGGGAATTAGGTTCTGAGGATACAGGAAGCAATGGGATTTTTGCCCTCAAACACAGTCACTGAATTGAGAGGAGACACATGAGCACTGCCTATAATATTGTTAAGGAGCCTTTCCCTGAGTACATATACAAGAAAAAAAGGAGATGAGAGAAAGAGGCCACTCTCTGTGGAGGAGGCATAAAGGGCATCAAGGAAGGGACCTTGGCTCAGATTCTTCTGTCCATCGTGGCAGGGAGATAGCTGATAAAAAAGGACTAAGTCCACATATCCAGAGAGGTACACAACACAATTTTAATTTCAGAAGAGCTAGAATATAATCTCTGAAAGAGGCAATGTCAGGAAACGAGCCTAGAGGGACAGGAAGAGACAGTCAGTTGACTGGGGGTTTATCTGTCATGCACAGGAGTTTAGATTTCATATTATAAACGCAGCAGCACACGAAAATATCCTGCTGGGAATTTCCATTAGACTTGTATGCCAGAAAGATCACTCAGGTCCAAAAAAAAAAAAAAAAAAAGTGACACTCCTTCTTTTGCAAAAAAGCCAGAGTGCCAGCATGCCCACGTAATGAGCAGAGAAAGCCAGAGTGCCAGCATGCCCACGTAATGAGCAGAGAAAGCTCTGACAGGGTGTCGTTTTCTACTGAAGTAACCTGGAGCAACTCACCACAGTCCTTTGAGTCATTTTCTGCAAAGAGTTGTCCCCTGCACAATGGAGCTGCTCAAAGGACCGAGTGGAGGATGGATGTGATGGAATTTTTAAAGCAGACAAGTAGCTGCAAGGCTCACTTTCCATGTCTATGATGCCTTGGCAATTCCTCTGAACACGGTGCTGAGCTGACTGACTGTCGTTACACCCCTTCCTGACGCTCCCTTGGCCAGCTAAAATGGCCTGCATCTGGACACAGATCAGTTCGTCCTTGCTTGGGCAACTCCTTGCTTTGAACTTCATAAAGTACAATTTTAAGACCAACTCAAATATCTTGTGATAAAATACCACAGTATATATGGCAGAATGATGACACTGTTGGGACTTTGGTATCACTGTTTCCTCTCCAAAATATTCTTCCTATCAGTAGCTGTATAGAGATGCTCATGCTTTACTCAAGGTTAACTTCTATCCACTGACACCTCTCCCGAGATGGCTGAGTACCACACAGGCATGCATACACGCACACTCCTCTACTTCTCATTACTTACTTTTACATTTTGCTCATGGTATTATATGGTAGTTTGAGTGAGAAGTGTCCCCCATAAGAGCATGCTTGAACACTTGGTCCTCTGGTGGTGGCCCTGTTTGAGGGGGTTATGGAATGTTCACAAGGTACAACCTGCTGGATGAAGTACATCACTGGAGCCTGCAGTTTATGGCCTCACCCTACTTCTCCTTCCCTCTCTGCTCTGTGTTCATGTGGAAGACAGGATCCCTCAGCTTCCTGCTCAGTTCTCTTGCTGCCAAGCCTCCTCTCCCATAATGGACATTCCCTCTAGAATCCAAAGCCAAAATAAATTCTTTCACAAATAGCTTTGAGTCATGGTGTTTTCTTGAAGCAGCAAAATGTAACTAACACAAACCCATTTCCCAGGAAAACGCAGTTCCTAAGTGGGGAGGTACTTGATAAACTGTGCTCACTATTGGTTCCTTCAGAATACTGTCTGCCTCAGAGTAGTCAGATGTGACCCAGTCACTAAAAACACACAGCTCGATCTTCCCAAGTATAGTACAGAGCTAGGAGTTTTAAACCATATTCCCAAGAAACATTTGTTTATTATCCTTCATGTCCCAGGACTGGCTCTAAGCACTGGGAAATCTAATAAACACAGCCAACCATGCCTTCAAATACCTCATTACCTAGTGAGTAAAATGTATAAAACCTCTGAAAAAGGGAGTGTGCACACCATGAAGGGGCAAACCCAGTGAGGAGGGCCTGCATAGACAGGCAGTGCTACAGGACACTGCTTGGGCGAGAAGGTGAGCAGTCCTGAGGAAGGTCATAGTGAGGGACAGATGTGATGCATAATGAACCTAACAGCTTTCTATACTTAGTAACCTAGTGACCCCTTCAGGGACTCTGCTTGCTTACAACTTTCAATTTTCAAGATGGGAAATAACACTGATAACTTTTATCACAATTTCCCTCCAAAGAATTCATTAGAGATATTTTTGAAACTAAGAACAGACCACAGGTGGCACTGCTGCAAGACTTCTGGCTTTCTCAAAGCTCCAAGCATGCACTTGTTCTTTCTCAAAGCTCCAAACATGCACTTGTTCTCTCGCCTTCTGTTTTATTCGGTCCTCTGATCCACACTTCATGTTACCATCCTGCAAACAGCTTTAAGCTCTTTACAACTTTATGGAAGTGTGCTTGGCATGCTGGCCACTCTGACCTCCTGACCTCCTATGTCAGCACTTCCCTCTCCCCATGATCTCTCTTACAAGTCATGCGGTTTGGATTTGTGCCTGATGTCATTTGTGTGACAGTGAGTTGGGAGTTATTAGTTGAAACATGAAGGGCCAGCAAAATGTACACAACTAAGGACAGTGACTCTCTTCTAGAATCTACTACTAAACAATCTTTCAGAGGTAAACGGCAAGGGCCCCAAGAGCTCCTCCCCCTTTCCTGACTGTTGAGAGAACTGGTCTTGTATGTACCCAGAGCACATAACTACTGATGATGTGAGCTACTGACTACAGTAGCTATAGTGAGACTAGGGAATGTGTGTCTCACAGCCCTGCACAGGATCCTCTTGCTCTGACATACCACAGGTCAAAGAACATACCTTCTCTTTTCTCTTTCTAATGATTTCTTTTTATTTTTAAATTATGTATATATGTGCCTCTACACACAGGACTACAGGTGCCTACAACTGCCAAAAGAAGGCACTGGATCTGTTAGAACTGGAGTTACAAATGGGTTTAAGCTATATGATGCAGGTGTTCAACGGAACTAAACTCAGGTCCTTGGCAAAAACAGTATATGCTCTTAAGCCCTGGACTACCTTTTCCGTTCCCCTGTACAGCCCTCTTAAGCAGAGGAGAAGAACATTTATAGCTCACTGATGTCAGGCATCTTCCTTGTTTCAACCCAGCGGGAAAGGACAGTGTGAGGGGTGTAACAGGTACAGTTAGTGATAAATGGGCTGAGAAATCTTCAGTCTTTTGAATTCAAGGAAAGTACTGTACAGAGCTATGCATGTAGCAGGATGTTGCTATGCTTGTGATGGTTAATTTTCATTGTCATCTTGATTAAATGTGGAAGCTGAAGTTCTCAGATTAGAAAATCACTCTTCTGAGCGTATTTGTGTTTACAGTAGGCATTAACAGAACAGCCTGCTCTGAACATGGCTTGGATTGTGCCATAGGTCAGAAGGCCAAGTTGAATAAAGAGGAGAAAAAAGGGAATTCTCTTTCATGGCCATCCTCTCATTTCTCTTCCTCCCCACTGCCATGAGGGGCCCAGGCTCTGCCACACACTCATACTGCCTTGACATTTTGGTCGCTTTATACCCCAAACAAATCAACCATGGACCCAGATGTAAAACTGTGAGCAAAGGTCATCCTTCTACCTGTAAGTTGTATTTGGGTTAGTCACAAGTAACACAGAGATGGCACCAGAAAAGTGAGCCTGTGTCTGTAACTTGGGTTCACCATGACTGTGACACCTCAGGAATCAGTTTAAATACTTCCCTTGCTCATCTTCCATTCTCATCTGGAACAGGCATATTTACTTTTGTACTACTGAACAGAGAAAGTGTGTACCTTGCTTTTGTTTTTATGGGGCCCTAGAGATAAGAACTGCCTTGAGTATCAGGGAGACACTTGGAACTTGGCACTGTGAACAGTGTAAGCACTATTAAGACTATGGAGGCTCATGGTGCTGAACTGAATGTGAGCTATCAGGGAGTCAGGACTGGAAAGTGGTGATCTAATGAAATATACCTTGGTGTCACATTGATAAGAAATACTTATATCCCATAGTCTAAGAGACAAGATGGAATAAAAGGGGGTAGGAGAAATTCATACTATTCCTCCTCCTTTCTCTGCAACTTCTGCCATGTTCCTATTATGAAGATGGGGGATGCCTCCTTCCAGCAATGAGGTCAACCAGATATGAACTCAAACCTTGGAACTATGAACAACAGCAGCAATCATTCTTTTAGAATTGTTTTTCTTGGGTGATTGCAGAAATGACCAAAAGCTAATGACCACAGTGACATAGACTGAAATGGAAGAGAGAATCTTCTTTCCAGCACGTGCACTGAATGTCAAGATATCCACTCAGAGAATTCAGTCAAACATGCTCTGAGATTTCAACTGATCTTCTGAGGAAATATTCAAGTCTACAACAAAGTACAAAGCATTTCCCAAAGTAAAGGTTTACTAAGTTTCAACAAATTGGTATCTTAAAGCAAATTACTTGTTCCTTTTGTGTGTAATATGTACTAATGAAAATAAGCACAAAATAAACTCAGCACATTTCCCTATTTAGTTACTAATTAATCTCCATGACAAGATGTCTGTGCTAGTTTGATGACAGTGGCCCCAGGGACTCATATGTTTGGACACTTGGTCCCTATTTGGTGGAACTATTTGGAAAGAAGTAGGAGGTGTGGCCTTGTCTGCGGAGGTGTGTCACTCAAGTGGGCTTTGAGCTTTCATGGAATCATGCCGTCTTCAATGCCTCCTGCTTGCAGTTTGAGACATGAACGCTCAGCTGTTCCTACCACCACACTTTCACTCTGCCATCCGGGTTGTAACCCTCTGGGACCATAAGCCCAATTACACATTTTCTTTTATAAGTTGCCTTTGTCACTGTCTTTTGTCATAACAAGAGAAAAGAAACTAATATCTAACCAAAGCAAGTCAAGGGAGAAAAGGTTTGCTTTTACATATAATTTCAAAGGTTCCCATCCAGCACAGCAGGGAAGAGGCATGCTGGCTGGAAATGCTCTGGATGTGGGGGTGGTGGATTGCAGTGTAGTTTATTCCCATCTAGAAAGGTCAAAAAATAAGGGACTTGGGCCATAAAGAAAAGGAGATAATTGCTGTCAGGCTTTGCCCAGTTGGCCACTTTTGCTACATTAGTCAGTTCCAAAGTTTCCAAGGCCTTCCAAACCAGTGTCAGTTCCTGAGAGCCAAATGTCAGCATGTATGGTTGTGTCACATTAAGGCCACTATATTCCTTACATCCAAGTACTTCATTCTCAATCTATATCATGATATGCATTGATATGCATTTACTTTAATTTTTTTCACATCCTTAGGAATTGACTCCAAGGTCTTGCACATGCTTTACTTTTGCTACAATCCCTGGTGCTATTTTGTTTCACATAAAACTGTCCGAGGTTTTAAAACAAAATTAGAGTAACTTTATGTAAAACTGGTAACCATAATTGTAGACAGTAGAAGTTACAACCAAGAGACAGACTTAAAGTCCTCAAATAAATACCTCAGATTCAGTGGGTGTAAGAGTACAATGCTATTTCTTAGTCAAGCAGTACTGAGATACTCAAAACACATCTGGGAGCAATTCATACCCTACAATGGCTACGTCCTAGGAAGATGTGGTACACCCTTTCCGTTTAAATAAAAATTGAAGATGAGAGCAATTGTAGTCACAAGTATAATGTGTTTTCACATACTTTAAGGGTCTGATTTGTTTATAATGGTTATGACAGCTAGAATTTTGATGCACCTCTAAAATTATTTCTTTAGAGTCTGCCTTAGCCAAGGGGAGAAGAATCCTGCTTCAGCTACCACAGATGAAATCACTTCCCTGGACTGTGATCCTGCATGTAAAAATAAAGGAAACTAACAGCATGTATGCATTTTTATCTCTAACTGTAAATTCCATATGAGTTGCTGCTGCAAGCTCCTGCTATAAGCTCCTACTACAAACTCCTGCTGCAAGCTCCTGCTGCCTTGATATTTCTGCCATGATGCTTTGCACATGTGAGCTAAAGATAAACTTTTTATCCCTAAATAACTTTTGTCCATATTTTATCACAAGAACAGGAAAAGAAAGTAAGACGTCTACTTTGCTAATTTAGAGAACCAGCATCCACTGTGGATGTGACTTTAAAAAATTCTACCTTTTAGTCTTTCCTAGTAAGTACAATCATCTATGAAAGGAAAAGGACAGAGAATCAGGATTCTCCATCCATATTAGACAATCTGCCTCTTCCTGCTACCTGAGAAGCAACTAAGTCTCACAGAAGAGACCAGCACTGTCTTCTAGGAAGTATTTGCACACAAGGAAAAGGGGTTATTATAACTATTACAGAACAGCTGTAGGTTGACTCACTAGTAGAGTAGAAACTGTAAAGACTCACCCTGTAAAGAGGATGGCATTTGTCCCTGAAACATGGAGCCAAGCGGGCATAGATCTGCAGGCTGTAGTAGTAGGCTGCCAGCTGGAGAGACAGTGCTGAATGAGCCTGCTTCTCGAAGCACTTGTTAGCATCCAACACCTAGAAGAAGTACCACAGAATCGAGCTAAGGCAAATGGTGAGACCATTAGACATGACCACATGGTGACTGGCCTAGGACTACAGACCACAGTTCCATCATAGCAACTTGATCGCATCACAACATGCAGTAGGAAAGCTTGGAAGAAAGGTAGAGTTCATTCTATAAAAGCAGATTGAAAGATGAACATCAATGATACATCATAGAGTGTAGTCTCCAGATACTAACTAGGCCCTTCTAGTACCTAGGAATTATAAGCAAAAGAGGACACATACAACACAACAGCTTCACTGACGATGACTCCCAGGAGAGAAATTTGCTTATTTATGTACTTTGTTGGTAAGGTAAGCTTACCTGAGGTAAGGCAAGGAGATAAGCAAGAGCCAATGTCATGTCATTCGGCAAAGCGTCACTTGCTAGTTGTAAGAGAACTGAATGTAGAGGGGATAAAAACAAAAACTGCATTACTCAGGGAGAACTTGCTATTGTTATTTTGTTAAATAGTCACGCTGTTGTGATTATTTCTAAATACTTCTGGTTGTACACCTGAGCTGTGCTCAGCCTTTCTCAGAGGCTGTATTCTGCAGAGGGCAGCATTGAGTGGACAGATGCATGGGGCTGAGAACGAGAGGTGAGTGTTCAACAGGGCTGGAGACATCTATAGCAACCTCCCTCACCCCTACCTGACATGTGCAGGGACCATCAGGAAGAGAAGAATCTCAGAGCCAGAAGATGGAGAGTAGTAATGAGAAACACTGCCTTCTGCAGCTGACAGATACTGGGAGAGGGGAATCACTGTTGCTTGAGAACCGTGGGCACCATTAGCACTTCCCATGTTCCTCTGGTGAGCGGCTCACAGCCATTACACAAAGAAAACACTAACTGGACTTAGTAGAGTACAAAAGAGAAAAAAAAGTTGAACTGGGAGGAGGCCTGTTCAGGGAGCTATGTGGGAATGTGGACATGGAAATGGGTGGGACATATGGTTACTATACATATGTATGATATTCTTAACAACAAAAAGACTTTTAAAACTCCAGGGCATTCTTTGTTAAAAGTTTCATGCTTTTAGCCTTGTACGATTTCAATGGACAAATAGCTTCAGATGCTTTAACTGTTCATGAAAATCTACTTGACACTGACTTAACACAGACCATAGACAACTATTAAACAGTAACTTCCCCATGACTGGGAAAGTTTGAAGTATATTTCACTAACATTTGAGGCAATCTGGTCAGAGCATCTCTTGCAAAGCTCAAGCATAAAGACAACCATGACGAATCCTCAGAACATAGTCTTTTTAAAGACTAGGGCCATGCTGCAAAATCATGTGTATCGAGAACTGCAAACTGGGGTAATTACATAAATATCGTAAGACCGGTACAGTAGAACACCTTTATAAGGGGCTGCAGAGATGGCTCAGTGGTGGCTGCTCTTCCACAGAACCCAGGTTCAATTCCCAGAACATACATGGTAATTCACTCACCCGTAATGCCAGTTTCAGGGAATCCAAAGCCTTCTTCTGGTCTCTGTAAGCACCAGGCACATACATGGTACACAGACATATATGCACTCACACCAAACACCAGTTGATATAAAGTACACTTTAAAACATACAGTATGGGATTGCACAACCAATCTGGAAATCAATCTGGCAGTTCCTCAGAAAACTAGAAATTGTTCTACCTGAACACCTAGCTATACTGCTTCTGGGCATATACCAAAATGATGTTCCACCAAATCACAAAGACACATGTTCTACTATGCTCACTGAAACTGTATTTGTAATACTTGGAAACTGGAAACAACACAGATGTCCCTCAACCAAAGAATGAATACAGAAAATGTGGTTCATTTACACAATGAAATAATACTCAACTATTGAAAACAAGGATGTCATTAAATTGGCAGGCAAATGGATAAAACCAGAAAATATCATCCTAAGTGAGGTAACTGAGACCCAAAATGATATGCATGGTATGTACTCACTGATAAGTGGATATTAACCATGAAATACAGAATACCTATGATATGCCACACAGACCCAAAGACGGCAAACAAGAAGGAAGGCCCAAGTGAGGATGCTTCAATCCCACTTAGAAGGGAACAAAATAGTCATGGGTGGCAGAGGTAGGAAGGGACCTGAGTGAGAGAGAGGAAGGGGAGGAATAGGAGGAGCAGGGTCAGGTATGGGGAGAGACAAGAGAGGGGCCCAAAGGCAAGGAGAATGAATGGAAATCTGAAGCTCCTGGGGTGGGGTGGGGGGGCTGATCTCTAGAAAGTCCCAGAGAATTGGCATGGGGGAGACTCCCAGGACTCAATGTGCGTGACCTTAGCCAAGATGCCTAACAGTGGGACATGAAACCTAAACAGGCTACAGCCTGTAGCCAAGAAGGACCCACAGTGAAAGGACAAGGGTACCAACCCACCCACAAAACTTTCAACCCAAAATGTGTCCTGTCTAAAAGAAATCTAGGAACAAACGAAGCAGAGATTGAAGGAATAGCCAACCAATAACCGGCCTCACCTTAGACCCATCCCATGGGTAAGCACCAATGTCTGACATTATTAATGATAGGATGTTATGCTTACAGACAGGAATATAACCTAACTGTCCTCTGAGAGGCTCTACACAGCATTTGACCAAAACAGATGCAGATCCCCATAGCCAAGGACGGGATGCAGGCTGGGGACCCTTATGGAAGAGTTGGAGGAAGGATTAACAGCCCTGAAAAGAATAGGAACTACACAGGCAGACCAACAGTGTCAACTAACCTAAACCCCTGAAAGCTCCCAGAGACTAAGCCACCAACCAAAGAGCATGAGTTTGACCAAGGCCTCCTGGGACATATGTATCAGAGGGCTGCCTTGTCCTACCTCCGTGGGAAAAGATGTGCATAGTCCTGCAGAGACTTGATGCACCAGGGTGGGAGGATACCCAGTAGGAGCCCACCTTCTCAGAGGCAAAGAAGTGGGGAGGGGAGGAGGGACTCTTTGAGGGGGAACTATGAGGGGACAGGATTTGGGATCTTAATTTAAAAAATAAAATAATATAAAAAACATAGGTTTGTAATTTAGGAAAAACCTCTGTTATTATAATAAAGACAATTTTGTTCTTTCCAAGAACAATCCTCCATCTCACGATCCACAAAAATAAAATGATTGGCTTTACTCATGTATTAAAATTCTCTAATCATTAACCATTTATCCACAAAAGTTGTTACAAGCAACAACCTGCCAATATCATGACCTTAATAAAACAGTCCATGGCCAATCAGTTCAAGGTTTACACATAATTTGTTTTGGTAAGGATGTAATATATTTTTGCCCTTAGTCAAATCCCTTATAATCATATACACTTGAATTCATTGCTTTTAAAAAAGATACATATTATTAAAAGCTGTATTCAGTCCCACCACTGAGGTATAAGCACTCCACAATTGTTGCTGCTTTATCTACTACAGCACTCAATTGGAATCACACTGGATGTCTATCAACAGATGAATGGGGAATGAGAATTTGGTATATGTACGGTAGAATACTATTTAGCTGTAAAGAAAAATAAAATCATAAAGTATGCAGGAAAATGGCTTGATCTAGAATGTACAATATTAAGCAATGTCACACACAGAAAAATCTGCACATTCTCTTTCATTTGTGGAATCTAGAATATTACACATATGCAAACAAATATACATGTGAATACTGTATAACAGGAAGAGAAGAAAGGCTAATCTAGGGGATGAGGATGAATTAACAGCGGGCAATGAACATGAGTTATGAAGGAAGACACAAGCTGCTTTATGCTAGCTCTATGATGCACTTTCCATTGTTTGTGGTGAGAAACTGCATATACATCTATTCCATAGTGAAAGTAAAAACCCAGTGAGAGACGCTAGAGCCTCTGTGCAACATGACAACAAACTGGATAGAAATTCACTGAACTGTAGAAGCTTTTGGACCTAGTTAATTTCAGTGTGTGTGTGTGTGTGTTTGTGTGTGTGTGTGTTTGCAAAATTTTTAAATAAAAATATACTAAAATGAAAAAGAATTCTGTGTGACTAATCCGAAGGGGGAAACATTGATTCTAGAAACACACTGCAGGATTCCCACAGGGGTCTTGCTCTACTTGGACATAGATTTAAGTGATCACTATAATCCAAGCTTAACTGATAGCTGGAATAATGAGGCACAACCTTTACATGCCAAAGGAGCCCTAGAATTTAAATTTTCCTGTGGTGATTCTAAGGAGAAAATACTGAGCTGTCTCTTCTGCGCCTCTTGCAAAATGTTATGCTTCTATAAAGAAGAGTTCTATCCCCAGTGTTTTCTCCAACCCTTAGGAACCAAAGGAACCAAAGTTGGGCCTCCAGAGAAATCATATACTTCCAAAACTGTGTTCAAATCAACAGATACTCATTTCAAAACCCATTTCCAAACTCAGTCTCAATCAGTATCAAGAAAAACTTTCTCTAACTAGACATTCCCTAAAATAAGAAGTCTTTGACATTCAGGAATCAATTAATTAGGACAAGAGCAAACAATATTTTTCCTCTGAAGAAATAATTCTTAAAGAACAATATAAAAAGTCCAGATCACCTCTTTGCCAACAATTATAGGAACAAGACAGAAGTACCAGGAGATGAACATGTTCTAGAAGACTTCAAGCTTAAGGATAAACTACAGCATAAGTTACCTATCTCAGAGACCTGAAAACTAGAGAAGAACACATGTGAAGCATAGGCCACTCAAGATTCTGGACTACTTAAGAAAAATTTAATTGTACATGACAAACACACACACACACACAAATATCAGTCAGTAATGGGACTTAATTTCCCAGGTGGCTCTCTGAGGACAGCTCAAGTTCTGACCCCTATCTGTCTCACCTTGTCTACCATTCAGTATTTGTCTAACAGTCCTTGGGGAAACTTAAAGGAAAAAAAAAAAGTCCAGGCCCTCACACACTGAGAACTGTTCCCAGCTAATGTTATTTCTTGAAGTCTTTTCAAATATGACCGTTTATTGAAACCTAACCTAGTTTATTTTCACTTCTACTACAATTTTTTTCAGATCATCTCACATCTTTATCTGAACCCACTCATCTCTTCCTGAGTATCTCTCAGGAGTGTCTGCCTCACATGTGGCTTTGCTCCAGCAAGTGCAGAACCTTTATTTCCCAGAGCTGTGGCTGGACCAAGCTCACCTGGGAAATTAAGTCCCACTACTGACAATCTTCTCATCACATCTTTATTGTAACATCAACTCGACTTTTCCTTGATTTACTGTGCATTTTGCTGTTTCCACAAAATGAAGCCCCCATTGAGGCATGAATGTTTGCTACCACAGGGTATGTTCCTGAGACTATGCTTACAACGTAGGAGATTCTCCACAGCAAACAAATAAGGCAACCAGAAGAGAAATGAAGGCAGTTAGAATAAACAGCCTCCAGCAAACATCTCTGAAGGGAAAATCTTCACTGGATTCAGAAATTCCAGAAGGCTTATTTTAAAAAGAGCTATACATGTATCTCAGATACAAGTCCCAAACTCTTACTAAAATCTCTGAACTTATGTGTGTGTGTGTGTGTATGAATGTAAGTATGTATGTATGTAAGTATGTAGGTATATATGTATGTATATATATAATATATATGTATATATATATATATATGTATGCATTACATAACACATACAGTTTGTTATACCAAAAAAAAAAAAAAAAAGAAAATAGGCCAATTTCATGGACAACAAATCACACTTGAAGTTTCGTCCAAGGGCTGTTATTGCCCAGCAGTGAGAGTCATCACTGTGGACACAACTGCATCTCCAGACACCAGATACACAGTCAAGCTGATGATATGCTCTATTCTCTATTTGTACAAAGCTTTGACATTGTGGAGTCCTTACTTATCCCAGAGAAGCTACCAGCCCAGAGCCAGCTGATGCTGGAGATGGTGAACAAGTTCCCTGTGAGCATAGCTTTGACATATACCCAGACTTCAACTCTGATCCAATTCCTCTGACATTGTTGTTATACACTAACAATTATCTGTTTTAATCACTCGAGGGCCTGCTACTATACATGAGAGTCTAAAATGGATAGCTTCAGGCTATCTATTCAAACCAAAGTTAACCTTGCCCATGCCTACCTCCCCTCCTGTGAAAACACAAAGGTCTTTAAACATGCTTTCCCACTGCTGACTACCAGGTGCTTTCACCCTTGTTTTAGGGATCTGTAGCAACCACTTCCTTCATGACTGTCATTTTATGTGTCTGTACACCTAAAGAAATCTAAAATCCCAGGTAAAGTTTAGAACAACTAGGGCAGGATGTAGAACTATACAGTGAAATGATAAAACAGGAAGGGAGTCATCTTTAGAATTAGACAGCCCTGGGGAAAAAAAAATGATCAAGTCCTCCTGATCTGAGTTTTAGCACAGAGAAAGCTCCAGACTTTAAAGTTCTGCTATATGTAGGATACCTTCGTCAACCCATCCGGGACTGGCTAGTAACCAAAGACATTAATGAATGTGCTGCAAAGCATTTCACGTCTTCACTACAGAGGATAAGCAGAGACCGCAATAGCCTTGTGTCAGCTTAGTTCAGGCTTACATGTCAAACAAGTTACAAAAAGCTCTTTGGTTTTCAGAGCATCTTGTATTTGGGGTCTGAGCATATTGGCCTCTTAAGTGAAGAGCAAGTGAAGCAAAGCATGTAGTCAGAGCGGTCTCCAGCAAACAGTGCTCAGCGGCCCCCTTCTTCTATCAGTGGCTGGCTTGAGGTGTTTTTTTTTTTTTCTTCTCAGTTAGGACTATTTTCCCCCAAATACTGAAGGATGGGAAGTCCTTCCTGTAATAGGTACTACAGTGGTAAAAGAGACTATTACTTCCATTTGATATAATCATAATTAATGAATTAGTAATTGCATTTAAGGATGAAGACCAATTTCACTCAGAAGGAAGTACACACTCAGCCATCCCTGAATAAGGGAATGTGTGTGTGTGTCCGGGCTGTGTTTCCTGGTGCCTATCACTCCTACACAGCATTTAACAGTCAGATGAGTCAGTAGCCCCTCAGCTTCCCTGTAGAAGATGGCAACGCTTTCCATTCATCTGCATATGAGACTTCAGAGTCCCAGTATGTCCTTCTTTTCCTGTGTGCCTTATGCCAACACACAAGTCATGGACATCAAGGCAAAAATATTCTTCCTTTGGCAACTAGTCATTCTAACACCTCGACAACATCCCTTCCTTTTCACTGTTCATCTTAAAGAAGTGGTTCAGCACAAGGTATTCACATCCTTCCCTTCCATTCCCTGGGTTTTGCATCACTGTCTCCCAACTGATATGAAACCATGGGCCGTAAGATTTTCTTCAACTCGTACAATGATGCACAGTGGTAGATGATTCTGTCTCTGGGCTTCAACAGCATGAATTTTCCTTTACCTGTTCCCAAATAATCTTCCTCTACCTCTTCTTCCTTGAGTACTGGGTGAAGGTAGCGGTCATTTTATCATAGTCTCATTTTACAGGTTATCCCCTGGAATACACCTTCAAAACCTTGATGTCGACAGACTCTCTGGTCTATTTCTCTTTTCACTTAATCTATCTCAGAAAACTTATATTATCAAATGTCAGTTGAAGATGGTACATAAATTTTGTCCCAACTTAATCTTTACCCAATGTTTTTAACATTTCTGAAGCCTTTCAGTCTTCTCCCTGTACAGCAGACTTAAAACTCCAGAGCATCTAGGAATTGCTGGATTAAATACTATGCATTTGATTCCTTCAGAAAATATCAGACCCCTTTTACTGTTTAAACAAGCAGGAAGTTATCAAAACTGCCAGGGAATCACCACCAAAGCTTTCACACATATCCTTCATCCCATGCCACAGATTCCTGATTAGGTTTTTGTCATGTAAAAGCATGACTTTTAACAATCTTCCATCTCCTCTCTACCTAGTCCCTAGTGTCTCTCTCCTTCCAGATCCTTCTTCACACAGTGGTCCTACTGTAATGTTAATCAAGCATGTATATCTGTGCCCCTCTCCAGATCAGAACAACAATAAAACCTTTTCCAGGTACACTTATTGTTTAAACAATGAAAGTTAAATTTTCTTTTTTGGGCTGAGTGAGTGGTGACTGTATTTGTG
Organism: Grammomys surdaster; assembly: GCF_004785775.1. Classification (NCBI taxonomy): domain Eukaryota; kingdom Metazoa; phylum Chordata; class Mammalia; order Rodentia; family Muridae; genus Grammomys; species Grammomys surdaster. The sequence continues at coordinate 2,824,857 of NW_021604657.1, forward strand.
CTTTCAGATGCTACACACACAGCCTGACATTCAGATGTGGCCTGTGTTCATGGGATTCCTCTATGTAACAAGAACAAAAGCACTAAAACAAAACCACCTACCATTTTTAATATATCTGCTTTAACAGGCTATATATTGGACTGATGCTTTGCATGAAGTAGCATTCCTCTGAAACTAGGTAATATTATCTCAAATCTTATAAACACAGGCCCAATCCAAAAACCAGTTGTATGTATACACAGAAAACCAGAAATACAAATAAGATAGTCACCATCAATACGAGTTAGGCTGTTGACATCTCCTGCTATTACAGGCAATGGACCCACCCACTCTGCTTTTTAATGTATGTTACTAACCTTTGCAGGACAGATTTCTAGTGTAGCATTACTGCATGGAATGACACACAACTGTAATTCTCATGGCTGTTGATAAGTGGCCTTAAGTGGCCTGTGTTTCTCAAGTCCCTTAAGCTCTTGCTCTCCACAGCCCCGGTGCCAGGACTGCTTGAAGTGCTGCGGCAGTTGACTCATACTTGAATGTCTTAATCTGTTTGACTAGGTTTTTAACATCTATTTCAACTGCCCAAGAAAAGAAGAACATGTTCAAAATTCTCTATATAGGAAAACCCTTCACTCATGAAATGAAACCCTGAAATTATCCCTAGTAGAAGGCCCTTGAGACTTCCATTCCTTTCTGGGGAACCATGGTTAATAACTGAACACATGGTACACTGTTAAGTTCTTCTGTGATTAGGTTCTCCTTGTCAAACAACTCTACAAAAGAAAGTTCAAGTTAAACTATGAGCAATGGAAACAAGAAGATGAGGCAGGATGGAACAAGAAAGTGAAGTGGGCAAAGGGAGTGAAAGGCACCCCTCACCCCTGTGCACTGGCTCAAATTTCTCAATAAAAGTGAAGAATTACAAAACTACCACCAGGATCTAAAGAACTGCAAAGCCCTATGGAGTGAGATTGAGAGCTGTCTGAGAATTTAAACAGCTAATGAGTATTGCACATGGCCAATCTATTTGTAAACTAAGTTCAGCCTTAACAGGACATCATATAAGCCACATTACAGGTGTCTTTACAGAGGAAAATTGTTTAACAATTAACTATACTACCTTGTATTTATAAACTGTAAAGTTTACTTAATATTTAAACTTTGCTTAATCGTTAAACCTACTTACAAATTATATCCTTTCACTATCATAATCTTACAGACCACAAATCATATATACAACATTTGCCAGACACATGACTTTCTTGAGACAGTCCCACCTAGCCTTGGGTGTATTCTAACTTATCTTCCTTCATAAATCCCAATTCTGTTCCTGTCTCCTTCCCAGGAATCTTTTCTGAGGCTTTCATCAAGGTGCTGGCTTCCCCCGAGTGAGATTTCCTAAAGGGGAACTGTCTATGCTTTGACATCTCCCACTGACACTGACATAGGTACTGGGAAGCACCAAAAGACAGACTCTGGAAGTGGCTGCCACTTAGAGGAACGGATGGCACTGGTGAATCATCCATCTTCAGGGTGGATTCTATATGGAAGGTATGTCAACATGCTGTACTGGTCAGAACCTGCAAGACTGAAGAACTCAAACCCACAATACCCACCACATTTGAACAGTAAAAGAGGTCTGGCATTTTCAGAAGGAATCAAATGCATAGTATTTAATCCAGCAATTCCAAATTCCAAATCTGCGTAACTGAAACAGAAATATGTGTCTACAACACTTGCATCAGGAAGTCCACAGCAGCTTTTTATAACAGCCACGGTCAGAATCTGCCATGTCTTTTCAGAAGAGAATAAATACAGTTTCATATTCATATAATGAACAAAAGCAATGTACCAAAAGTCGTGCCACAGATAGATCTCAAACACTCTCAAATTAAATTTTACAAGGAGAATGCACACCAAGTTATTATACTACATGTGTCTACAACTTTGAAAACATGCATACAGTGGCAAAGTCAGACATAGGGGCCTTCTAGTTGGGTGGGAAGTGCATTGAGCAGGAAAAGGGAGCAGAGCTCTGGGATGACAGTAACATTCTGCTTCTTAAGGAGGTAGAGGATTACAAAAACACTGGCAGAACTCAGTTGAACTATTGTTCTGTTTCACTGTTTCTAATCTTCACCTTTTGGAAAAGCAGTAAATACTAACTCATATTAAAACCTTCACAGTATAGTGTTGAGGACAGAACTGTTGCAGTGTCTGCAATTTACCTTGAAATACATAAAGAATAACTTGGGAAAGAAATAAAATTACAGTATGCATAGTAAAAGATAAATTGTTGACTCTAAGTGAAAAGCAATGGGTATATTCAATGAAGTTTTTTTTCAATTTTACTATGAGTAGTAAATATTTTAATAAAATTTTAGAGGGAAAGATCTTTACTTACAAATGTTCAATCTCAGTGCCGGTTACCTCTTCTCCACAGAAGTTTGTTTCTAGAACAGTTATCTAAATCTGGTGCAGGGCCTCTTCTAACAGCCACTACAGCAAATTGATAGGAAGACTGAAAAGGGAGGCCATCACCCCTTACACCACCCTGCTCATCAAAATTTTCTTACAGCTCTCATTGGGAATCAACAATTGTTGCCAAGGGCCAGCCATGCACAGCACAAAAGAAGGATCTCAGCCTTGAAATCAACATAGAGCCAATTTCAGAGGAAAGAATAAATGAACTGATAAAGGGACCCATGAAATTCCATACTAGCTGAAGAAAATGAGTCACAGGAACTTTATGACATAATTTAACATATATGTATTTTTAAAAATTGTTCTGCTTTAGCAATGTATAAGAGTTTAATTTGCAAAGCTATTCTACGATCAGATGTAATGTGTTTTCCCAAAGGACTTTATATCCAAAATCAGATCACCTGTGCCACACCTCTGGAAAGCACTCTGTGATGAACTCATTCCAGAACTAAATCCACAGAGAATAGTCACCCAAATTACTGATTGGAAATCATTAGCCATTAAGTCATTCATTCATCTAAATAAATAATAAACAAATAAAAATTTCCAGTTAGTTTCCATAAAAACTTTTTAGTCAACCTCATTAAAAGATTCTAAAATGTCAAATCATCTGGGGAAGCAAAATAATCTACATCAGAACCCATCAAGAGTCACATTCCTATCATGCTTTTAAATTTAATTTTAAATTTAGCTTCTATCATTCTTCAGTTCTGTTGGGTTTCTGGAAATTATCTCATGTTACAAAACTATTATGCATAGATTTCTGTATGTTAGCATTATCCAAAACACCATAATTGCTAGTTTAGAACATGCCTCACAAAAGATAAATCCAAAATAAGAGGTTATTATTAAAACCATCCCTATATTGAATGTTCACAGCAAATTAATGGCACATACAAAATATCCTTTCTTAGCCCTAAAATGATTTTCCATGAAGTAATATTGGATATTAAAAAAAATCTTTGAAAGATTTAAATGTGAAAAAATATATATCAGGACACAGAACTAAAGGCCAGTACCCTGAAATCCTGCAGACTCCACCAAGAGCACACAAATGAGCAAGCACTGTGAGCCACAGAGACACAATCTAGACCTACTGACAGAAGAACCATGATATCCAAACCGCCCTTCCTCACCATGTGGAGAAATAATCATTTTTCATGTCCCAAACACCACTCTGTAGCATCAGGCAGAAGTGTTAGTAGATATAATAGCTGGGGACTGAGTTTCAGGTTGAACAGGACAGATGGAAAAGATGCAGGTGGCATCTATGTGCTGCCAAGAAAAAAGGTCCTGAGCACAAACATGGCAGAGATTGAAGATAGGATATATGGTGGTTGGGATAAACCAAAAAACTACACATATAAACTACAATTTTATAATCATATAGGCCCAAATCTAAAGGTTCTAAAAGAAATGGTCTCCAATTTGAAAGTTTCAGTATTTCTTAAACATTGTTAAGTGGTTCTAATATGAAATCAATAAAGAGGATTATAGAGATGAGTCCTGAGAAAATTGTGAAATCACAATTGGATGGACAAGTGCAAGGTGAATAGGTTAGGAGATATCTAAGCACAAGTACACAAATGGTGCCCCACAGGGTCATCATCCAGGATTCCTTCTCAGGGAAGGAATACCTGTGCTATTAACCCCCAATGCGAACACGTACACAGCCACATGGATGCACACACACCAGCTTTTAGTGAGAGTCTACTTGAGATGCTGAATGTGGCAGCACAGAGACCTTCATTGCCCACTCTCACCCCACCGCCTCACTGCCTGTCCCTTCATTCAAATGAACAGAAATGGCAGACTTGGGACCCACAGAGACAAGCACTATCCAACTCTCATCTTACCAAGTGCAACCAAACATTAAGGAAAATATATTCCCTACGTTGTAGTACCTGCTTTAAGGGAGAAAAAAAAATGATCTTTCTCAGTATACTTTCCCAAGTTTTACTGACTCCAGGCAAGTGCTTTGCTAACCTGGATGGCTCAGGACAGGCTTCTCGGTAGTTAAAGGTGCCTAGTACTTTGCATCTGAAGGCTATGCTAGGATGCTAAGAAGCTTTCCCTTCATCTCCACGTTCCCTTCTCACTAATGGCCTGGAATAAAACAAGATAGCTGGAGCTCTAGCAGCCTTTGAACCTTGAGAAACACTGATCACAAAGGGAAGGAGAGCAGAGGTTACTGAACAAACACCCAGGCCACGTGAGATTGCCCAGCAGCTGAGGCTCCGGCCCACAGTCCTCATGAACCCAGAGTCATTCTTTAGAACTCACTGGGTGGAAAGAAGAACTGATTCACAAGTTGTCCTTACACACACACACACACACATACACACGAATGCACACAGACACACACACACACAAATGTAATTTAAAATAACTTTTTAAAATGCTTAGAAACTCCAAAAGAATCTTAAAAGAAATGGAAGATAAAAGACAAGTAAGCTGTCTTTAGTAAACTTGCAGGTTTCTTTCTTTTCCAAAAGATTCTACCTAAAAATATGTCACTGGGTAGAAACTCTGTTAGGTCAACCTCAGAACAAAAAACAGAAATGAACACTGAGAGGGTGCATCATTTACCATGACAATCAGCAACCTGAAGTAATTGCATGTTTTTCATCCTTTTAAATGTGTATCCAGAAAATGGTAAAAATTCGGTAAGTACTTTTGACAAATGGACAGATGCCATTAGATAACTCAAAATTACTGAAAATTATATTTCTCCAAACTCTCCACACTCATTGCTCTTCAAAGCGGATCTCCGCCCTGCTGAGAGGTCACAGCCTAACTTACCTTCTGTTGTTGGAAACTCTTGTGTCTTAGCCTCTGCCAGCTTTCCAGTTCTCAGCAACACTTCAGCAAAGCTTTCCACAGGAACCTGCTGATAGGTGGCATGGGTCACTTCAGATGACACAAAAGCAGCACTTTCACTTAAAAACATGATTGCTGAGGTCTCTGGCTTCGGCTAAGCTGGATAACTGTTTCTCACTAATGCACATTTTTTTTTATTTAGCATTTTAGTGGATTTTCATCTTGTGATATATCATGATCTATATGAAACAAATCCTAGAACCAACATAGTAAGAGCCAAGCCCAAGATGTACTTCAGGAAAGGCTTCGTTTCTCCTCGTGCAGTTAACCCTGTCTTCTTAAGCACACTGTCCTTACCTCGGTGACAAAGGGATTAGCGATGACTGACTCATAAAAAGGGTGGCATCCTTGTCTTTCTAGGTCATCATTGGCTACAGTCCCAATTCGATATGCTCCACCAAATTCTTGCTCCTAACAAAGAAAACTGGATTAAAAGAGAGACCAAGGAGGGGTAGAAGGGAGAGGAGGAAGGACGGAAAGTGGGGATGCTGATTCCAGGAAGAGGTAATCAGTGTGTTCTGTACATCTAGGACAGAGGGACACCAATGCCCAGTAGCAGATTTAAGAACAGTAGCTATAGCCTACGGGCAGCACTTCAATGCACCCTGCAACCTCTTGAGTTCCTTGATCATGTTGATATCAATAAATCAGAAATAGTGGGGTCATCAGTATTCTATAGAATGAGTTTCCTACACCACAGTTAGAACAACCATCCTAAGACACCACTTAGTATGGCTCTGAATAAAGGAAGCAGCCACAACACAGAATGATACCACACACATTAACTGTTAACACCAAAGGTGGTGTCCCTCTATCAACCATGCAGACTTCGTAATACATGCTACTTACAGGCCTATGGACCTCCCCCCATTGTAAGGGTTGCCTCAAGGTTGGCTGCTTGCTGAGGTCTGATTATTTCTCCAGGCCTGCCTCATGCTCATGTGCTCAAGTCTTACCAAACCAAAGCATGGTCTGAGGGCACCCCTTTCACTAGCTGGAATCCTTCACTATTATTCCCCAAACATGTTTAGGGATCATCATCATTCCTGATTAGCAAGCACCTACTGCCCTGCCATAGTCTTTAGACTTCTCTGCTCTCCTTGAACAGATGTTAAAACTCCTCATGGAGAAAGTTAAGTAAAAGACATTCTTGCAAAGACTACTGCAGACATTTTTGGCAGGCACAGTCCAGTAAACAATGAAACTGTTTAACAAAATGATACATTAATAACAGTGTTGAACACTTTAACACATAAGCCTTCACAAAAAAGGTAAAAAAAAAAAATCCACCAGGTGAACAAAACATAATCCACTGTGACACATGGAGGGAGAAGGGAGGAAGGGAGGGAGAGATCAATCTCCATGACAACATGACAAGGCCAACATCCCAGTAACTGCTACCTCCTTTACCAACCATGCAGATCTCTGTCCCTCCAGCTCCTGTTTCTGGAATAATTCCCATGTAGACCATCAGCAAGTGCTTAAAAATCTTCCTCAAACAGCTTCGGCTGCTTCCACTTCCTTCAGAATTACATGTTTAACGGACTCATATCCCACACTTAAAGAGCTAACTAGAGACCTGTCCCCACTTCCACCTAAGATGGAAGAGCCTTGCCATATAGGGCTGCCACGAGCTCATTAAGAAAAGGTGCAGCATATAGTCTCTCCAAAAGTTTTCCATCTCCTGGAGACAAAATCCCCAGTCACATCACAGTCTGCATGAGGTTTTCAATGCTTACCTCCCCACCAAAAGCCACTGTGTCCTGTATGTTCTACAAAAAAATATAAGCCTATTTCCCACCCCAGGGCTTTGAATCTGCCCAGTGTGGTTCAGTCACACTTTTGCATGAAATGACTATTTAATGAAAAAACTAACTTCCATATAAATCATAACTTTACTGTCTCAATAAAGTCATGATTCATTTAAACCTTTAAGCTCTCTTTTTTATTCATTCTCACAAGTTCTCTTCGGAAGTAACGTTTGCATTTGTAGTCCCTCAGTTACACACAGGCTATCATTATGCATGCGATGTGCCTTGATCACACACACACCTTCAGGAGCAGTTTTAGAGTCCCATCTCCTTTCTACATGTCCACTTTTAAGTTCAGGTCCTGCTCAAGCTTTCCAACCACACAGAAAATGTGAGAATTGTTCTTCTAAGCATGACTTATTTCAATTAACATGATCATTGCCAGTCCTATCAGTTTTTTCTGAGACTATCAGTTTTGTTCTTTATAAGTGAGTTAAACTTCAGTTTGAATACAAACCACGTTTTCTAATTTATCTATCCTTTGTTGAACGGCACTGAGACTGAGTCCAGAATTTACCAATATGAATGATGTCACAGAAACACAAGCGTACAGATAAAACTGCAGTCAAAAACTGATTCTTCAGGACATTCACCCAGAAGTGCTGAGTGGATTATATGGAAGTTTTGTTTCCACTTTAGAAGCTGTTGTGCCCATTTCCATATTGGCTGGAATAGTCATATTCCCCCCAGCAGGAATAAGGCTTCTTTCTTCCCCACTGCCTGCCAGTTTTTGTTATTCCTCAGTGACAGCCATTCTGGTTTCAAACAGATACTAACCATGGTTTTGGTTTGCATTTATCTGACAGATAAAAATGTTGAAAATGTTTTTCATGTATTCATTATCCATTTGTACTTCATTACAAATGTCTGCCTGTTTTCCATTTATCAATTTGATTATTATCACTCTAATTATTGAAATGTTGAAGATCCTTATGTATCCAGATAGTAACTCTTTGTCAGACAACTGATTATTCAGCAAAAATTTCTCCATCCGAAATGCTGATCCTTTGTCTCTGCAGAACTTTTCCAGTTTGATATAGTCCTGGGCCCATTCTTCTTCGTAAATCCTGAGCAACTGGAGTCCAACTCAGAAAGTTACTGCCTATGCCTAGAACCCTAGGTGTTCCTCTAGTATCCTAAAGTTTTCAGGTCTTGCATTAAGGACCCAGCATGACATAGACAGGGATTTAGTTTCACTCTTGTGTGTGTAGATTGCAGGTTTCCTAGGACATCTTGTTAAAGAGGCTAATTTTTCCCCACTATATCATTTTGGTACCATAATTAAAAGTCAGGTGGCCTTAGGGTCATGGCCTACTTTCTAAATTTTCTACCCTAGTCCATTGGATAGTAGTCTGTGTCTGTTTTAGGGTCACTAAGATGTTTTTATTATCACATTTCTGTGATATATATGTTAAGTATTGCAATGCGTCCTGAACTATTTATTCATTAGCTCAAACTGTTTTGGGTATTTGAGGTCTTTTATGTTCCCATGTGAATTCTTGTTCTTGTGAAGTCAGGATGACTTTTCCTAGTCATCTGAAGAATGTCACTGGCTGAATCTGCAATCCTTTTAATAGCATGGACATTTAAAGGACATTCTGTATATTCAGGGACTTGGAAACCTATCCATATTCTACTGCATTCTATTACCTTCATTAATTCTTTAGAGTTTTCACTAGAGAGATCTTTAAGTTTCCACTTGTTCCTTATTGTAGTACTGTGAATGAGACTATCTCCCAGAGTTCTCTCAGTGAGTATTGATCATCACTGTATAGGAAACCTAATGATTCTTCAATCCTGACTGTGTCTCCTGTTACTTTGCTGAGAGTGCTTACAAAACCTCCAAGTCTTCCAGTAGATTTTTTAGGAACTTTTAACTATAGAATCACATCATCTGAAGACAAGAACAATTTGTCTCCTTCCTTTATTTGTATCCTTTTTATTGCTTTCTCTTGCCCTATAATTTGGCTAGGATATAAAGTTCTATATTATGAGTGGCAATAGAGAACAACATTGTCCCATACCTACTGTTGAAAGAGTTCTTTCTATTTTTTCCATTCAAGATAATGTGGACTACAAGTCTGCCATATTGAAGTTATCTGTACATCACAGTACCATTTCTCTATTATGTAAATGTTTCATCTCCTCTACCATTGTAGACAATGAAATTACATTAAAATCTGTCCTCATTCTAGTGCCAGTGTTTATACCTGTTGGGAGCCAAAGAAAGTAATTAGAAAGTATATGCTAAATGAACATATAGGTAGACGGATGAGTGAACACATGAGTGACAGGTTCATGAGTATTTGAGCTGCATTGGTATTGAACCTACATTTTTTCATGCTTTATTTTCATGCCAGTACAAAGAACTGCAGTGTGGCAAAGCAGAGAAGGCAGCTTCCTGATGGCAGCATTCCTTACCTGATGGGAGGACCAGATTTCTTAAGATATTTTAACACTCAGAGATTTTACTATGACAACAACTGGTAAGCACCTTGCTTACCTGGAGGGGCCGCAGGTATGCTAAGGACTTCTTCCACCACTGCCCATCACTGACAGCCTGCAACACAGCCTTGGTAGTAGTCGTGGTATTGGACAAGACTTTCATGGTGGTTGTAGTGGTCCAGTGTAACAGGTCAGCTGAACTGCTGCCCGAAGTAGCAGCATCCTACATTGAAACGAGAACGGGCAGTGTAAAACAGCCATTGGTAAAATGGAGTACATAGAGAGGCTGCTGACAATAATCAGACTCATTAAACACCAAGATAAACAAACTGAAAATCCATGTTAGCCAGTAACTAAACAACAGTGTAGGAAATGCTGATGGTTCATTGTTCCCCACTAAGCTTACAAAAGAAAACAGAAAAAGTATAAATGCATTAAGTCAACACTCACGTTCAGCAGCCCTGCAGAGAGGTGACGTGCTCTTTATTTTTACTAATCTAATAACCACACATTTTAATTAGTCTTTAAATTAATAAGTAAATCATTTAATTGATCAATGTTCCGTGACCCTGACAAAGTAGACAACTCCGATAAGCTACCTATCATTATAAAAGGAATTGCTTTTTATCCAACCAAGTAGATGATTAATATTATTTAAAAGACCTAACCTCCTGCCAATCTTGAGGCATTCAGCAAAAATGCTACCTATCCCTTTAAAAACCTGAACTATTCTAAAAAGAGAAAAATCGCATACATTAATAGTCTTTTAAGCAAAAATAACAAAGACTGCATTTGCTCTTAAGATCAAGGAGTTCCCAACAGAGGAGTTAGAGAAAAGACTTAAGGAGCTGAAGGGATTTGAGGCCCCATGGGAAGAGCAACAATACCAACCAACCAGAGCTCCCAGGGTCTAAATCACCAGCCTGGGAGCACATAGGGAGGGACCCTTGGCTTCAGCTGTATATGTAGGGGAGGACAGCCTTGTCGGGCATAGGTGGGAGAGGAGGTTCTTGGTCCCATGAAGGCTGGATGCCCCAGTGTGGGGGAATTCGAGGGTGGGGAAGTGGAAGTGGGTGGGTGAGTGTGGCACACCCTCATAGAAGCAGAAGGAAAGGAGATGGGATGGGGGTGTCTAGGGTGGGGAAAAAGGGAAAGGGGATAACATCTGAAATGTAAATAAATAAAATATCCAATTTTTAAAAAAGAATTATTGTATAAAAGTAAACTCACGGGCTAATGTGTACTTACAGCTTTTTCTTAAACATTCCAGTTAAATGAAATAAATAAAAGTAAGTCTCATGCTTCCGATACCAATCATTGTCTTGCTTCTAATAGCAGATAGCTCAGTTTGATTATTTAATCCTTTACCTTCATTCTTGGAAGTAATAAAAATAATAGATCATATAATCACTCAAATGTTCTCAGGATATCCTCACATACGAAGGACTGAGACAAAAGCATCCTGTAAAGCTACTTGCAGCTGCTTCGGGATAACTCATTCTCTTGCCCTGGAACCTGTGAGACTATGAGATAGCAATAGAACGTTGCAGACAATGCTTATAAGAGCATGAGAAGCAGAAAGATTAAGTCAAAATAACTCACTTGCTCAATATAAGGACTAAGCCCACAAAGCAGAAAAACTGCCATAGCGAGGGTCAAAAGTTTGTAAGGGAGACGTCAAGGGGAGGTGAAAGATTTGAAACATAAAGATACTAAACCCACAGTGGCTGCCCTTCAAAACAGGATGAGCGTTGAGATAAAATGAACTATAGAATATTCCAGAAACCTGAGAACAAGTGTCCTATGATAACCAATAAGAAAATGTGGAACTCAGTCCATAAGCACAAGGAATGAAGTTTGGCCAACAACATGAAGGAGAGTAACAGATTCTCTGCCAGAGTCTGCAAAATTCCCATCTTATGAGAACCATAAACTAATGAGCTTTTCTAAGAGCTGTGGATTTGTGGTGATAGCAAAGGAACAGAACATGTTAGGACACTTAAACATCTATTTTACTATTTCAATAAGAAAAATCAAAAGAAGCCTTTAAGCTGCACTAACCAAAGGTCAGAATTTCCCTAAGCTCAGTGCCTGAGGCTGCTTCTTCTACATGGTTTACTACAGTTTTGACATTAGAAAATATATATCCACGAACTCAATGCAACATTACAGATTAAAGGTTAATTACAAAAAGAGAAAACAGATGCCATGATAGTAAGGAAGAAGTCATGCTACACTGCTTGTATATTATAAAGATAATCACAGAAAATATAACTGAGGTTTAGCTAGCAATAAAATTAGTGTTCCTCTAGGCTTCAGTTTGGACAGATAGCATGGCTTTTCTGACTTACTGCAATCAGACCTCCCAGCAAAGTGTCCTGAAATATGAGTTTCAAAGCTAAAGAGCACACTTCTCAAATGGGCCTATAACTGTGTTAAATACATGATTCACTTTCTTGGCATTTCACACATATACTGCATGAAATCTAGGAAGCAAAACTATTATAGAGCTGGTGTTTTGCTAGTTCTGTAATTCTTCTACTGGCAAGAAATATATATTCATATGAGTAACATAACTGTATGTAAACATCTATAAAACTGTGCCAATGACTCTGTTGCCAAAATAAAAGAGGAGCCTAAAGGAAAACCCTGACCTTCCAACCTGCCAGCTTCCACCTTTGTGGACTGGCATAGGATGAAAGCTCATCTTCTGGCTCCCCGGGTAGAAAGTAGCTCCCTAGAAAGGAAGCCCTGAAACATGCCCTGCAATAAGAGTTAAGTATTAGCAATACCCATGACTTAAGTTCTTAAAATATTTTCTAAGGCATTAAAAAACTCGCCTCCTTCATGCTACCTGCAGATTCAGATGTAGAACTCTCAGTTCCTTCTCCAGCACCATGTCTGTCTGCACACTACCATGCTTCCTGCCATGTTGATAATGGACTGAACCTCTGATCTGATTAAGTCAGCCCCAATTAAATGTTTTCCTTTAAAAAAAAAAGAAAAGAAAAACAAAAACAAAACAAACAAACAAAAAAACCTCGCCTCCACTTAATATTGGCTAAAGCATTTTCTGTGATCTATGACTTAACGTGACATATGAAAAAAAATGTAACAAAAACCTGAGAACACAATAGCCAGGAGAAAAGAAATGCTGTCTTCATTCAGCAGAGACTATAGTTAAAATAGAGAGCATCACCACTGTCAGAGCTCCAGTGGGAAACTTAATAGAAACACATCCTGTCCTGGTGCTCTGACCTCCAACACCCAGCCTCTGGTCTATGGGGCTCTTCAGCACACAACACGTGGCTGTTCTGCACTGACAAGGGCTATAAAGGAAAAATGCATGCTGGTTTTGTTTATTTGGTTGGTTTATGATTTTTACAAGTGTGTGGGGGAGTGGGGGAGTATATGCACAAAGTACAGGTACAAATGGGACAGAGGAGGGTCCTGGACAGTTCAGAGACGGACTTGCAAGAGGTTGTGAGCTGCCTGACAGTGCTGTGAACTGAACTCTTGTTCTCCATAAGAGCAGCAAATCCTTTCAACTACAGGTCAACTCTCTAGCACCTCATGCTAGTTTTAAATACAAAAGGAAGCAGATAGAGAACAATGCACATGATCTTAACTTCAATGTGCTGGAGTAGAATTAGATGGAATACACAGACATAACTAACAACCTAGATCATGTCAAGTTATTAAATGTCTTGTGTGCAAGGGAGACAGGCAGGCCTATAAGCCAACCCATGGAGAGGACAAGGTAGAAATTGTAAATAGGAAACCTAAAGTGTCCAACTTTAGCAGTAGAAACAGTCGTTGATTTTTCTCCCTGCTCTGTGCCAGGACTTTAAAAAGTGCATTACACATATATGTTGTGTAAACACTAAAGGGGAACAAGCACACAAGTAGTTGTTTTATGGAGGCCGTACTGGGGCATAGCTGTAACATCAACACTTGGGAGGTATATCAAAGCTAGTCTAGACTACATAGTAAGTTCATAGCACTGGACAACACAGTAAGACACTGACTTTAAAAAAAACTATTAGAAATTTCAGAAGATGTTCAAGATGTATGCATTAAATAATGTACAGTAGGTCAATTTTTTTTAATTTTTTTTTGTAAGTCAAGTTTAACACTAGAATAACCCTGTACCAAGAAACATCCCAGAATTCCAGAGGACTTTCCAAGCAGGCTTCCACACAATACTGCCAACACAAGCACCACACTGAATGCCATGCTTACTTGGCCCATTTTCACACTATTGAGCACCGCCATGCTGATTTCCAAGTTGATACATGACCATTTATGTGTGTGGTACTAGTGATCTAGGGCCTTGTCATGCTAGTCAAGTGTTGTACCACAACTGAGCTCGACCACAGGTTTATATTTGTTAATTTTGAACAACCTCTACATTGCCCAGGATGATCTTGAACTTGCTCTGTGGCACACACAGGCTTTGAACTTGCAAACTTCTTGCCTCTGTATGGTAAGTAGCTGGGATTCAAGGACTATACTACCAGGTCCAACTACTTAACCTCTTTCTGTAGAGGGATATTTAAAACATCTCCAACTTCTAGGATATACACCTAGTAGCGGACTCACTGAAGCATAGAATATACATGAGTCCAGATTCTGCACACAGAGTCAAGCACTTTCTCTAGTGACTATAACAGTCTACACTATATAACCCAATATCATGGTATTTTAATTTAAGCAGTTCTTGTAAGTACATATTATCTTTTTAGTCGTCTACATACTGTATACTGGAAAATATATCTTCTAGAGTGCCACTTATTCAATAGGTTTTCCATCATTTTACACAGGTTGAACTCATACATGTTTTGGGGTCATAGGCCTTACTAAATATGCAAACAATGAGATTTTAGTACCTTGTGAATTATTTTCATTTTCTTACTAATATCCTAAGACAAATATTAAACCAGGTGGAGATGGTGTATGCCTCTACTCCCAGCACTTGGGAGGTAAATGCAAGTGGATCTCTGAGGCTGAGACCAGCCTGGTCTACAAAATGAGGTCCAGGACAGTCAAGAGTACACAAAGAAACTCTGCCTCAAAAAAACAAAATAATAATAATAATAATAATAATAATAATTTGTATTAATATGTTTTTGCTTAAGGATTATACTTTTAGATCTAACTGAGAAGTCTTTGCTTACTCTAAAGTCACAAAGATGCTATCCTCAGTTTATCTTTTTTTTTACTCTATTGATTCTTTGTGAATTTCATATCATGCACCCAATCCTCCATCAATGCCGCTCAGTCCTCCATCCCTTTGTATCTGCTATGCACCCTTGAGACCTCCACTGAAAAGAAAATAAAAATAAATAATTTTTTAAAAAAAGAATATCTCATTGTGGAAGCTGTAGTGTATCAATAATGTGTTCATGGTATATCCTTTTATCCACACATCTTTACTTGCAAATGTTCAATGCAATGAGTCTTGCCTGCTACATAATCAATAATGGATTCTCACCAGGACTCCTTTTGGATATGTCATTGTTGCCTGTGTCATGGAGATGCTGCAGCTTTGGATCTACATGACTGGCCCCTTCACATGCTCAAGCTATTCTTAGATGGGGTAGACATTGGGATGGACCAATTAAAGCCCTGGATCTGGGCTTGGGTGGTAGCTGAGTTGGTTAGCCCACCAGTTCACCCACATCCACAACACCAAGGCAAGCTCTCCAGTACTGCCTCAGCTAGCTCATCCAATGGCACAGCTGGCAAGGGGCAGGCAAGCTCTCCAGCTCTCATGCCCTGGGGTCAGCTCACCCTTACCTTTGCCCCAGGGTCAACTCTACTGTGGTGCCTGGGTGAGACGCAGGGCTACTCTCCTCAATGCTGCAGCCAGGGAGGGACAGGGCCAGTTCTCCAGCTCCAAGAGGGTAAGGGCATCTTTCCACTGTCCAGGCCACCACAAAGGACTGAATAGCCAGGGTCAGATCTCCCATCCTCAATTAATCTTAACATGTAAGATCTTTTTTCTTTTACTTTTAAGTGGCATTAGTAAGATTACTATCTCCTATCCACTCATAGCATTATATGTTTAATTAAAATATCCTGTTATGATTTTTCATTTACTGCAGGGGAGATTGTTCAAAAGTAAGGACACTATTCATTCTTTATTATGAAGTGTGTGAGAATCTCCACAATTTGCAGCTATAGATAAACATTTAGATTTACTGCACTATTTAAATATTGAAATATATTTTCAAGATGTGTCTAGAACAAAAATTACTCAACTAGAATATCGCATCACATTTCAAATTTCTATTCATCTTGAGAATCTTCTTAATTAAGAGGGTGTATCAAATAATTTGAATGCCATTAACTAATCCCAGAATAGAACTAAAACTATAAACATGCTGAGAAATACAGACCACAGATAGAGTGTCACTTCATATGGTGGTAAAGAAAAAAAAACTAAAAGATATCCAAATGTGAAAGGCATTAAACCAGTATTCACTTTCATAATACAAGCCTAAATTTTATTTCTGTTTCTATGGATAGATGAGCTAATTCAAGATAAAAATTCAAGATATATGGAATATAAAAGACTATTTCCAAAGGTAAGTTTAAAGGTTCAGAAATGTATATGGTAAAGGATTTCCTGTAAATATTTCTTCTAGGGAAAACCTCAAAGAGAAAGTAAGGCTTGTGAACTGGCAAAGGTAACTATTAAACAACTAGATGACCTGGGCTCAATCGCAGGACCCATGGAGTAGAAAAGAGAGAAATGTAGTCCTATAAGTTGACACCACATGTTCATCATGGCACATGTGTGTGCATTCATAAAATTAATGTAATTTTAAAAAATTAAAAGACAACTTAGACCGCAGAATTAGTATTTAAGCATCATAGACTAGGGAAAGGGAGAAGAGGGTGGGAAAAATTTACCAACTGGTGTGGTTGGTCTACACAGTTTTTTTCAGCTTCATAAACTAGGAAAAGAAAAAAGGGATTTGTTGGGAGATAGTTTTGCACACCATGTATTCAGATGCTGATTTCTATGCCCAGGCATCTGGTTGAAGTCCTGACATTGGCATGGTCAAGCATCTCAGGCCTCAGTGTTACATAAAAATTGTTTTCTATCACCTCTGTTTGGTTAATAAAGAGCTGATGAGCCAATTGGCCAGGAAGAAGAGAATAAGGCAGGACTTCTAATCCAAGTCAGGGGGTCCCAGAAAGAGACCAGAGAGAGAGAAGGCAAAGAAAGAAGATGTGTAGAAACTATGTGGATGGACCACGAAGATCCACAGCCAAGGACACAGATAGACCAGCGCCATTTAGGGCAAGACCAGGTGTCAAATAATAGCACATGTGGCTGGGTAATAGGAAGCCCAGTCAGGTTAGCATAGCTCAGAATACGCTCAGTTTAGTGCTTGCAGTTTGTTAATAAAAATAACATGGCTCTGTGTCATGTATTCCAGAGCTAAAATGGGCTAATCTGCAGCTATTTGGGAACAAGGGAAACACAGAAAGCCCCCAAGAATTACTTTTATGGGAGTTCAAAGTTTTAATCCTGAAATGACAATTTTTATATTCATAGTGACACACTGCTAATTAAATTAAACTGTGTAGTAACAGAAACAGATTAGATATTAAAACCAGATCAACAATTGCCAAGATAAAATTTAACATTAAATCTCGTAAGTATTAAGCATGCTACATAGTTCAAAAGTTAAAAAGCAGTAATGGTATCTTTCTAATGTGACAACAAAAACCAACCATTACCATTACACATTCAGTATGGCTCACAGTAACAACTCTCTGTGGTCTACTGCTAGAATGATTTGAGGAGTGGCTTCCCTAGTGTCAGTTAAGAATGATGAATTTCAAAGAAAGTGGTTGGCCTCAAATATACTAAATGAATAGTACATGCAGGCTACTTAATGAATATAAAAAGCCCAGGCAGGGCTCAATCAGTACCCGTTCTTCAAAATATCATTAAATAATCGAAAACATTTTTCTGCAAATAACACTTTCCTTCAAGTACTAACTGGAGCACTTTTCATCCCAATTTGGAGTATTAAGACTACAACTTGGTCTCCAAACAAAACAGTACAAGAAAATACAAACTGCAATGTAATCTTAGTAATGTGTGTACATGTATATTATAGCTTCAGTAAGAAAATACCTCATGAGCCACGAGAAATACACAGAACTCTGAACACATGCTTGAGAAGAGTGGGCGCCCAGGCTGTGTATGGTGGCACAATCACACACATGCCCCAGGACTTGGAAGACTGTTGGCAGGGGACTGTAGGGTCTAAGACATCCAGGGATACATAGACCCTGTGACATGGTGGAAAACATATAGATAGTGCTTCTGTCTGGGCAGCAAGACTCATGAACATGAAGGCAGAGAGGAGCAGGAAATAAGACCTTTAATTAGATAACAGGTTCGAGGTTAACCATATTCATCTTGGTTACATTATATTTTATATTCAGCAGATTATAGAAGATATAGGATGTATCCATGTACCACTTATTATAAGTTAACAAATGCTAGTATTTTAATATAACTGGCTCATGTCTATTTTTTCCTTGTACAAAATAAAGATTTCCAGAAATCTAATGACAAAGAACATGGGATTAGATAACCAAAAAGAAAGCTACCCAAATAAGCTTCCCAATTAATTGCATATGTGAGATAAGGTATTTTATATATTTTCTAACTATTTATTGAGCAATAAATTTAAGAAGTAGAAACACTTACAAAAAAGCACAAGAGTATATTTTCAGAACACTGAATGAGACACAGATATCTTAGGTATACCGAAAGAATAATCAATAGAGAGAAATCCTATAAACACGCCTTAGGAAACTTAAAAACATCTATACTTCAAAAGAAACCACTAAAAAAATAAAAATTCATGTCACACATTGACAGAAAATGCTCACAAATTACAAGTGTGAAACTTATCTGGATAAAATACCTGTATCTAAAATCCAGAATATTAATGAAAAATTTATTTCCAGCTCAGCCCCAATATAAATAACCAAGAAAGAAAACAAATGGGCAAAATAAATGAATAGCCCTTTCAACATGGCAATTAGCATGTGAAAAATGTACTCACAGCTATTTGTTGCATAGGATAAAATTATGTTTCCAGTACATCAAATGCATAGTAAGATAGCAGACATATAAAACAAAAATCCAGTGGAGAAACAGGAACTTTAACGTATTTCTGGTGAGAATGTAAAAATATTGGTACAATTTGCATATTAATTGGTACACTAAACAGTTAGGTATTAAAGCTTTGGTCTTTGTGAAGGATCCAAAGGCCTCTGAGCAGGAACTGCCCAGAATGCCTCCTCCTGGAAGACTAGCTTTCATATTAGGTCACATGTAGGTCCAAAGGAAGAAAGCAAGCAAACATCCTACCTAGCTATAATAGCAATAGGCTACGTACAGTATTGGCACACATACCTCAGCAGTATCTAACAGCTCTCTACTTGAAGTGAAGTTGCACTCAAGCAGAGGAAATTCATGTCTGGTACTAGAAATCTAGCCATCTACTTAGAGCTAGTGAAGCCATGGATCTTGGAGGAGAATCTACAACCATAACTTTACTAAACCAGCATAACCCCTAAGTACATTCTATTAAATATTTGTCCTTATACTGGCAAATAAGTGTAGTCCTAATCTCTCACCAAGGAAATTCTCTTTGCAACAGATAGAAACCATTACATAAAAGAACATCAACATGCAGAGTCTAGAGACCAGTCCCAATGGATACATCTATAAAACACTCCCACACCTAAGGCTCATGGAACATGAAGGAGATGGAGCAGAAAGAATATCACAGAGTATTACATAGTATGCTGTGAGATTATGTCTCCTAGTAATGACAAGAGTTACACCCAAAAAAGTCTCACCAACATGACTGCCTAAAAATGAGCTGAATGACAACACCAATAGACATACTAATCGAATAGAAGAAAGACCATAAGGGTCTCAACCCTAAACAGATAACTACAGTAAAGTAAGGAATGCTGAGAATAGAAGAAATTATACAACTGACCAGGTTGTACTTAGCAATACTTATGAATATGATTATGCATATATGATGTAACAACAACTAATTAATGAAAAAAGGCCATGAATTTGAAAGTGAACAAGAAGGGGCATATGAGAGAAAAAAAGGAAGAAATGATTATATTATAATTTCCAAAAAATAAAAGTAATTTTAAAAAGGTTTGGTCTTGTGGATTCTTACAATAGATCCTGAGACACAACTAGACCACAGGGCTTTGCTTTCCTCAGTGGACTGATCCAATGGCATACTCATAGTCTGATGGTTGCTGAGTCCTGCATGGCCACAGAAGGGATAGTATGACAGGGTTCTCACCTCTGGAGCAAAGCCAGCAGGGAGTGGGCCTCCATGAGTGCTGACAGTCGCTAGCCATAAGGCTTTTTCATAGAACAATGTATATATTTTACTTTATATTCCTGCTTCAGGAAACCTTCTCCCCGCTAAGGTTAATGACTCCATTATAATTAGAAACAGCATGAATCTAGGAGGCAAGGGTGTGGCTGTTGTTCCTTAACAAAATGCTAAGTGCTGTGACTTTCTGGACAGCCCTTAAGACTGTGGGAAAGAACCCTGAAAATATGAGTTCAGGAATACATAAATCAGTGTAAAATGTGTCCTTACAGGATATCTCAATTATGCAAAATATAAGGATGCAATATGAATTGTATGAGGATCTTCACAGAACTAGAAGAACAAAGGCAGCTGCACTAATGAGCCAGCTTGTCAGAAACATATTAAGGAAGGATATAACAAGATATAGGGAGTGGTGACCTCAGGGCAAGATCCTACCCAGCTAAACTTATTGTTTATGCATACAAACGCAAGCAGATTTCTGACTTCAAGGTCAGCCTGGGACACAGTGAGTTTAGGTCCAGGTGTGGTGGAAATGGGGACCTCAGAGTGGGATCCCACACAGCTAGCTTAGTGTTTATGCTTACAAAAGCAGGCAGATCTCTGAATTCACTTGCTATATTAAAAAAAAAATGTACTTGGTGTCTTTTTCTAACAATCAAGGGGCTAAGGTCATAAAATTCTGATTCATGGAATAAACAAAAGAGAAGCTGGAGTATATGACTGAATTTATATGCAAATAAAAGACTGGGCTTTGGTCTGCAAGAAATGAGCTGTCTAGAAAGTGACTGCAGCTCTTTTTGGAATTTGTCTGGAGGGTTTTTGACTAAAGTAATAGAATGAAGTAATAGAAATATTACTTATCTTTTCTAACAGGTGTCCTGCCTTTGGTTGGAAAACACAAGAGCTATGAGGAGCAGAGAGCAGTCTCATGTAGAGGAGAGGGATATTTAGAGAAGGAGAAAGGGCTACCTAGAGAGAACTGCTTGGAAACATAACATAGCTCTTTTAGAATTTTTTCTGGTGGGATTCCGAGTTTGCTTGAGAAACCCATGAGCTTTTAAATTTTCTCTAGCAGGTTTTCTGAATTCGGATGGAAAACCCAAGAGCTGTCTTGAGCAGAGAGTTATTTTAAGCAGACTACAGAGCCAACAGCTATCTACAGAATTGTCTGGAGAGCTATCTCAAACAGACTACAGAGCTGTCAGCTTGCACCCTATCATTGACTTTGAGTTGTTTCTTCCACTACTCTCAAACACACTTTTCTCAGTACCCACTTCCCAAGCTGAGGCTGGTCCTTGGCACATGGCACAACTGCAGTTGGTGGAAACAAACAGAGATGAGATCTACTAAGAGGAAGCACATCCCCAAGGATACATTCTTAGTGACCATAGCCTGTTCCAGGCCTCTTCCTCTGGCATTCCCAGCTTCTCTGCACCAGACGTGAGCTACTTTCCTCCATTATATAAACCTATTCTGTGTGCTGCTTCCCATGCATCCGCTCAGAATCAACAAAACAAAGTGCCTAAAACTTGAAACTTCTGAAAACACATGTCAACATTGTTCTTTCTTCTAGTTATCTTTAATTAGATATCTCATCACAACAATGACAGGCTAAGACAAATGTGCAGCCTCTGGAAAACAAGTAGACAGCATATTCAAATATCAAGAACACAGCACAGAGTAGTTCTACTCCAGGGTGTCAATATATGAGAGGGACAAACACATCCACACAAACACTTGAATACTAATGTTCACAGAAGCTTTATTCAAAATAACTAAGAAGTGAAAACAATCCAAGGATCTATCTCTCTACCAATAAAGAAAGAAAATACTTGCCATGATATTGACACTAACTGCAATTATGCTTGCCTTTATTCAAGTATTTCTAAACAGTCCTTCTATAAATTGAAAATAGCAATATGCTGAAAACATGCTTGTGTTCTAAACATTAAATAGTCCAGCCATATAAATTATAGCCTCTTAAAATGTTCATAAACAATTTTCCCACAGTGAAATGATTTTTTTAATGAGAACCCTGTATACAATGCATTTCTATCTCTAATTAGATTTATCTAGGGAAAATACCACCAGCTACGTAATACTAGCTAAACAAAATGTTAATATACTATAATGGTATAAGAGTGTACAATCTAAAAAGCCACATAACCAACATCAGTAAGAACTGGAAATCTGTAATCTTGCAATTATTCACAGAGTATGCATCTATTAACAATTTTTCTACACAGGAAAAATGCAGCATCTTCACATGTACAGTTTCTACACTATTCATGTGGATGTCACTGTATAACAATATCTTTATTTTGTCAATATATGATAAAAATAATTTTCATAATGAAGTAACAGAAATAGTAAATATGAAGCAGGTTACATTGAAATCAGCTTTCATTTATGAGTTATAATTTAATATAGTTGTTACTTATACTGTTAATGTGCAATGCATGGCAGCTTATAGCTAAATACTACATTATACTCTGATAATAGTAGCTATAATATTCTCAAATGGGCTTCATTCATCAAAGGTATATGAGGGTTTTGATTAACACTTCCTGAAATCTAGATCTATTACAAGTGGCCTAAAGAGGAGAAAGAAAGACAGAAAAGCTTTTAAGGAAAAAATAATGACTTTGGAATCATGCCTTTACTTGCTAAGTGGACACAGAGGACATCTATGTCTGTCTTCATTGCTAGCAAGAGTCTAATGGAACAGTATGTGCACACTTTTGGCAACACAGTATGGCTTAATCCAAAGAAGACACCATAGGGCCAGGTTGACACTTGCTAATTCATTGTAATAGCAGAAAACAGGAAACCCAAAAGCCACAAAAGGCTTTGCATAAACTGTTTCAAAGAAGGATGGGAATTCAGAACAAGCCCATGGAGCTGAGCTCAGCAGAAAGATGGTCTGATTCTATACTAAATAGAAAAACGATAACCCTCTCACACTAGACAAAACATAACAAGATGTGAGTAACCACCACAGGCCATGCAGAGGAACTATGCTGGAAATTGTTTAGACTCTATGTTCTTTATTTGCTTCCTTGTTTCTATTAGCCATGGACTAATCATTAAGCAGCAGAGCTTGCTAACAGAGCTCTAGCAAACATCACTCATTTACTAAAATATATCATGAAGAAGGTGTAAGATAAGTGGCATTATCTTCACTCACCACACACAATATCACATCAACTGTAAAGTAGTAACAGAAAAGAAAAATGTGAGAATACTCAGGAAACACAGAAGAGGAAACTATGAGAGTACTCAAGGAAAGTACTAGAAAGAAAATACTTGAGAAGAAAGGCTCAAATTCAGAGTACAAACAAGAAGGATAGTGTGGTGGTTTGAATATGTTTGGCCCAGTGAGTGGCACTATTAGGAGGTATGCCCTTGTGGGAGTAGGTGTGGCCTTGTTGAAGGAAGTGTGTCACCGTGGGGGTGGGCTTTGAAACTCTCCTCCTAGCTGCCCATGAGACAGTCTCTCCTAGCTGCAGTCAGATGAAGATACAGAATTCTCGGCTCCCTCTCCATCACCATGTCTGCTTGGATGTTCCCAAGCTTCTTGCTATGATGATAATGGACTGAACCTCTGAAATTGTAAGCCAGCCCCAATTAAATGCTGTCCTTTATAAAAGTTACCTTGGTCATGGTGTCTCATCATAACAATAGAAACCCTAACTAAGACAGGTAGGAAGGGCAAAGAAGAAATTACCTACTCCCCTGGCATGACAGAACCTACTCAGGAGAGTGATGGGTCTGCCATAACTCACAGTTTGAAAAGCATCAACAAGAGACAGCTAGATGATGGAGAAGGAGATCAGAGGAGATGTGCCTAAGTAAGTCAGACAGGTAGATGGTAGACAATTAAGAGAGCCAAGTCCTTATTGAGATCTTAAGTCTTCAATTAGACTGGAAAGATGACTCCTACCACACACAGTGACCACTGGCTCCTATTAGAGATGCTTAGACAATGGAAAAACCACAGAACTTCTAGGGACAGAAACCAGATAATTACTAATCTGTGCAAAAGTAAGTTACTAGGACTCCTCAGGATGATCTGTGAGAGCAAATAACAGGACAGAAGTTCTAAGAAAACTGTAGGAAACTGGTCATGTGCTATTTCTTCATCTGCATAGGGGTTTGAGCTGTTTTCCTTGTAATTTGTGAGCAGGCACTTTTGAGTTCTTTTCCATGTGAATGTTGTGTTTCACACAACACAAAACTGAGAAGTATTCTACACACACACACACACACACACACACACACACACACAGCCACACACAAAGGCATACATACACACACCTGCTATCTATTTTGGCATTGGGTGATTGATGCCATTTCATTCCACCCACAGTATCTTTCCAACTCCTTCCCTCCACACTTCTTAGCATACATACCTCTTGTAGAACTTTACCAATTAAGGGTGAGACACTAATATTTTCTCCTTCAGGATAGATCTCAAAATTTACTCTTTGATAAAGAATCTGAAACAAGAAAGGTTGTATTTTTAAAAATCTTCCTCCCGTATTATAGGCTTGAAATTTGGAAAGTATTAGGCTCTCCTTTTGAGAAAAATAATGTTATTTTATAATGAACAGTTTTGAGTAACAAACATAAATCAGAACTTCGGAAACAGTTTCCCAAGGAAGTGACAGATTGAGGAGAAAAAACTGTCTATGAAAAGCCTGCCACAGAATGTCATGGATGCCCATGGTGTGAAATATCAGGTTTATAGTAGCCTCCCTCTGTCAGCTCTTTTTCTCATCTAGGAAGATCTCCCTTTAACTCAGCATCTCTCTGAGGTCAAGTCCTACTCATGGTTTCTCGAAGGTATATGCCAACACTTGCTCAAACTAATGTGGTTTCAGGTAGATTTCACGTGCCTGGTTCTCATATATTTTCTTCATCATAATGCTGCATTACCCTCATATAGCCAATCATTTATTTCCTAACATACTTGTAGTTTTACTCAAGCCTCTTACACCATTTGTCCTTACTATAATAAAGCCAACAATACTCAAATATCCTCCGGTTTTCAAATTCTTCTATGTATGACAACCTGTTTCTTCTAGGACAGCAGCATACTATAAAAATAAACAAAAATTGACCCCATGTCTCAGATACATACACCCAACAAAATGGCCCTCACACACATCAAGATTTATTGTACTTGTGATCACTGACCTCTGTTTGAAGAGAGCTGCTAGCTGCCAAAAGAAGCTCAATGCTGCTGGGAGGGCAATGTGTCAAAGCGAAAGCCATGAGCTCCTGACGAGTGGCCAGGTCCTGATAACCTTCTGATTGACCCAACTGGCTACAAACAGCCCAACTGTCTGGATATCCTGAAAATTTGACAAAGAGGGGAAAAAAAAGGAAGAAAGAAAAAGTGATTTGCAGAAAGGAAAAGAACAATGTGAATAAAGGTGAGGGGTATCAGAGTCCTAACCAAGTCTTGTGGTACCAAGGCAGAACTTCAGTCATTAATGACACAGTGAACACAAGGCATGAGAATTCAAGCTAGAAAAGAAAGGTCTGAGCGATTCATTATCCACATAATTCAGGGGTACTCCAGACAAGTGTTTTTGACAGAATCAGAATCAATAAAAATGAATTCAAGGTATTTACTGAGCGCTCCAGGTGGATTCTGAATCCAGGACACTAGGAGTTTGGCACTGCCGACAGGAAACATTTCCTCCCATTAATAGTAGACATACATTAGACATACAGAAAAAGCAAACAAAGAAACAGAATTACGAGCACGGTGCTGGAGACAGAGCCTAGTAGTGACAGAGTTTACCAGAGACATAAGGCCCTAGATCCATTCCCAATAACAAACAAGTGCAAGGCGCGGGAGTGAGTTGGGCGGAGTTACAGCAGTGAAGCACACTGTGGTAACTGCTCCCTATTGGAGTTCAAAGCTTTTTCTATGCAGGGCCCATGATAAGATGGTACTGTGTTTTCTTCCACTAAGGAATGGAGATGCAAAATTATTCTACTATAAATTCTGTTTATTCTTTCAAGGCATGAACTTTAAATTCAATATAGGAAATATTTGAGCCAAACTCCTGCCCAATTTTTCAACACTGTTCTTTTTTCCTATACTAAAATATAGAAATATTGACTATCCGATCACAAATTGTAAGTATTCTTCCAGCTTTTATTTTCTATAATATATAAAATAGCATTAAAATGTTCCAGGTACTGTTTTTCCTGAAATCATGAACATGTTTTAGACAGGATACTAAAGTAACCAAAACTGTAGAGATGAACTATAGTACCTGAGTCCATTAAAATATTGATATTAGCATATAAACACACAGCATATAGGCTTGCTAACAAAATATATCTTAAGCAAACATTTGCCTGGCTTGCCAGTCAGGCTGACTGATTTCAGAAGAGCCCTTTCCATGATTTACCCTGTTGAGAGGGTGTGAACAAAGGGTAAGCTGTCTACTCACCTGCGGCCATCAGGTCCTTACAATACATACTAGCGGCTCTGTAGTCCGTGACATGGAGTGCTTGCTCCACTAACAGGATCAGAACCTGCCCATGCCTTTCTTCTGAGTCTTCACCTGTACACACAGACAGATGACATGATGATTAGAACAGCCTCAACGGATCCATATCATTAACAGAAAGTCTCAAATCCACAAGTAAAACAGACTGGTGTTTAATGATTGGAGGATAAAGGTTACAATCATTTTTGAGTTTCAAATCTACTTATTACATATGGAAGTTCCCCCTAAGTCTCAGAAGATTAATATCAGTTCTCAAGATAAACAAACAAACAAACAAAAAAAGTCCAGGATAATCCATAGCCCTACAAAGGACATGTTCTTTCCTTTAATAAGGGAGGAAATATATTTCAAAATGAGGTTATACAATAAGGGCTGGTAAAGATACTGATAACCTAAATTCACTCACCAGGACCCACATGATGGAGGGAACAAACTAGTCACCCAAGTTGTTTTTTGACCTCTACTGTCATGCCAAATACAATAAATAAAATGTAAACCCAAAACAAACCATGTCTAAAATTGATGAAGAAATACTAACTAGGGGGAATAAGTGAATGAAAGTAATGAAGTTATAATTTTGTTTTCATTGTTTTGGTATATGGGAGGGTTGTGTGTTTGTTTTGGTGTTTTGTTTTATTTGTGTCTTAAAATTCAACTAGTAAGGATGATGTCATGGCACAACCTGCAATCCTAGCACTGCAGACCTCCACAAGAGGATTTCAACTTTGAAGTTAGCCTGGGCAGTACAGTGAATGTAAAGCCATAAAAAGATCTTGTCTCAAAACCAAGTGACACACCACCACTAATCAAGTCTTTGAATAAACTGTGAATCCTGCTTAGCCACATCTCTGTGTTTGTCTTCAATATTTCAGTTTCAGCAAAAATCTCACTAATAAGTTTAGTCATAATCCCCTGCTATGGACATATATCATTGCCCCATCTTATCTGTCCATATCTCTTCTAGTAATGTTTCACCATTCCGGAATCTTAAGCAAAAATTCTATATCCTCTTAGGTTCACTGAATGTGAATCCTCTCTCTTGGAAATTTCATACCACTCACAAACTTATGTACATGCATGTGCATGCACACACACACACACACGAACAGCACACCTGTATTTGTACTTCAGCCTGTCACTGAGAAGCTATTAGTACAAGAAACCTCCAGCACTTGACTTCTTACATAAGCAAACCCAGCCCAATGAAAGCAGTAAAACACCACAGAGCTAAAGCAGACCCATTTAGTTATGCTGTCAAGGTAATTGTAACTGTTGGGACACTTCAAATTCAGAAAAGGCAAAACAAAGTTTGTATGTCCATCACTACCTCAAAAATGTGTGTGTCCTTCATGTTATTCTGTAGCTTAATGAATACAGAATTCCTGAAAAAATCCTCAAAATGGAGTGCGAAAAATCACTTTCCTTGTGTTTCAACATAACAGTAAAACATCAAGATTAAATTAATGCTACAACATATATTTTGAAGATACTTTAATACACAGGGATCCTGCACACTGCAGGCTGTTATAATACAACACATGTCTGTCAGAGTTTAAGGATTTCAATTCCCTATGGACCTGTGTATGTATGAGCTCATGGTTCTAAGACAGCTTCCACAGAAACCAGGCAGGTCTGGGCTGATACGAGAACACAAAGAGTCAGCCTGAGCACCAGAAATTTGATTCATCATCATTGTGAGTGCACAGGACACTCTGGTGGCACTTTAAAAATTTATGACCATGAGAACCACCGTATTCACTATGAACCTCACTACCTTAATTACTCTTAACTTTGTGTTCAATATACACTGGTTTGGCATCATACACCTGACTTAATTTGCTGATATAAACTTGGAAGAACAGTGGGACAATACAGACCCAGACCTGTTCAATAAGAAGACCCAATTTTCAGTGCTAAACAGGACAATACCAGGAGTGACCAAGCACACAGTGATTATACAAACTATGTTAGAGGAATTTTGCTTTGAAGTCATCTTTATAAAAATGTTTGATACATTTCTTGTATATAAAAATATATATTTGAGAAATAAACATGTAAGTAGAAAATGTGTTAGAACATGAGAAACTTCAGCTGAGACAGTCAAAGACCACTACGCATCCACCAAGTAAAACTCACAAGGACTTAGGGACAGGTTTTTGCTAAAAGCACTGACACCTGCAAATGTCCAGTAAGTATCTAAAAGCATGATAAACGTCCAGCTTTTCTGCCTCCTTTGTGTATCCATCTTCTTCAGCTGAAGTCATTTTGTCTTTCAGTCACCTTGGGTTCCAAACAACAGGTCTAATGGATAAGCCGCTGGTGGGAGGAAGTTGGATCTATCCCCAAGCAGCAATGACTGTAGTGTGGAGATAAAGGCCACCTGGATCAATCAGAATATAATGGCCAACCAGGCCAGAGCACATGCTTTCTGTCTTGGATTCCTCTCCCTTCCTGTACATCCTAGGGGCTCTGGAGGTTACCCTAGGATACAGTACTAACATCATCAGTCCTCCTGACAGCATCAGGTTAGCTATAGAGATTTAAATTCCTTTCCGATGTTTTTTTTTTAACATTACTATTTTTGGTCTGGGAACAGGTGGTCAGACGTAATATGTAGGTATCCTAGGAGCTAAGTCTCTGGTCTAGGACTCTACTAATCAAGGCCAGTATCAGAACTGCCAATGAACATCTAAGTAGAATATTTTCACTTCAACCAATATTTCTTTCTGTTTTTGTCTATTTTCTTAGACACCTTACAATAGTTTTCCTCTTTTATTCTGTGGGAACTGAATCAATCTAGGTTTGATTCTGCCTGATTTGTGATGCTATCTGCTGAAATAAACAGATTACAATTTTAATGTGTTTCCATTTAGTTTTTAAGAAGCCTAAAACCTTCCTACAACAAAAACCTCAGTACAGTAACCTAAAGGAAAAGTTTGGCACAGTCTCCATCAACATTTTGGTAAATATTAAGACCTTTTTAAAAATAGTATACATATATCTCAGTAATGCAGACAAAGATATATCAAGAATGGCAAATAAAATTTTCCTATTATCTTAATGAAAACTTTCTATTATTTTAAAAATCTTATGCTCAGTTCAACTGCATACACACTACAACTGTAATGACAACCATGAAATTACTATGGTCCAAGCCAGGGTCATTATGAAAACCTCAGTTATATATTCTACTAAATAAAAAAAGTTTTATGCTACTTACAAGTGTCAAAAGCACTGTTATAACATAGTTTCACCCCACCCTACCCCTAAGGAAACTAGCTAAATTACATGATATTTTTGTAATTTCTGAAAGGTAGTAGCATAAAAAAAAGTATAGATCAACAAGAAACAATATAATGTTTGACTTTAAATAATTATAAATTAATACAAGTTTATTTTGGTACTGGATAATATCATATATTTTTTCTGAAAGGTAGTAGCATAAAAAAAAGTATAGATCAACAAGAAACAATATAATGTTTGACTTTAAATAATTATAAATTAATACAAGTTTATTTTGGTACTGGATAATATCATATATTTTTAATACATTATAAACTAACCCAAACTTATTTTGGTACTGGATAATATATATATTTTAACACACTATAAATTAACACAGTTATCTGGGTACTAGATAATATCATGCTCTATTATTTAGAAAAAGAAACACAATCTTCCCTCTACTTTTAGTAATTCTTGTGTCAGACAAATCTCGGTAGAAAGATAGTTTAACTAAAAGGAAATAAGTGTAAGTTTAACAACACGCATGGGGACCCCTAGCA
Organism: Grammomys surdaster; assembly: GCF_004785775.1. Taxonomy (NCBI): domain Eukaryota; kingdom Metazoa; phylum Chordata; class Mammalia; order Rodentia; family Muridae; genus Grammomys; species Grammomys surdaster. Next base: position 2,855,210 of record NW_021604657.1, read on the forward strand.
AATGAACAAAGCAGCATCTTAGAAACACCCAGTCCACTGACACAGAGACCCTGAAACACTTTTGTCTTGAAGCCCAGCCATAGATGAACTTTGTTGAACTGAAATGCAATCCTTTTAGGTTTTCTTAGACTTAACTCAAGAGTAATGACATATACACACATCAGTAAATGCACATACCACATTTAACATAAAATCCATTCCTACCCAATATTCTTAAAATGTTTCCATTTATGGACAATATACACAAAAGCAAATGACCCATGTGTAGTTTTTCTCTTGTGCCTTGGCTAACACTGATCTCATTCTTGAAGACAATGTGCAAGCCCCTAAAAGCTAAGTGCAAAGACTCACCTTGGATAATGTTGGGCTGTTGACAGAGTCAGAAAGAAGGGCTCACACAAGTGAGTGGTTGGGGTGAAGGGCTAAAAGGTTCCTGCGCACAAGAGTCTTAGGCCATTGGTGTGGAACCAGACAAGCTCCTATTTGCCTCAGCCTGCCATGTTCATTTTAGACTCAACTAACACACCTCATGGTAGCAGAAGCCAGCTTTGTACAGGGAGTAGCTGTCTCAGGTTATACTTGCTTTGCTTCTTTCACAGAAGCATGAGTAATAAAGCAAGCAAGGGATCCTGCCTATTTCTTCTCTTTTTATACTTAAAAAAAAAAAAAAAACAGACAAGAGACTTGCTATATAGGCAAAACTGGCCTCCAACTAATAATCCTCCTGTCTGAGTTTCCACAATGTTCCAATATTTTTACATGTTCCATACCTTTATGCATTGTTTTCTCTAATTTAAAATCAATAAATCCCATACTAGGTGATTTCTTTGAGAACAGCCATATCTGTGAATATGTTATGAAAGAGTTGGAATACACAAAAGCCACTGAGTGTCATCACACAACATCCAAAAGAGAGGAGACGCAAGACAAAAGGAGAAGGTATCAAGTAAAGTGCTAACAACCCAGCTATGTGAGAGTCTCCTCACTGCCTGTAAGGCACACAGTAAAAAGGATCAGGGATAAATATTAAAGAATAAAATTGAAATAATTATTGTGAATAAATTTTATGCGAAAAAGGGTCAAATAGCAGTCAGGAAGTTCAGAGTTACTTAGCTGAAAGTTAAAACCTGAGCAGGTAATTCAAAACTCCACACAGTCATGAGCAGGCTTTCAAGGACTGATGCCTAGAAAATGTGGTTAAGCAAGTAAATTCTTCAGAAGAATAGACAGGAGTACAAAAAAAAAAAAAAGCCATGGGGAGGTACACAAGAAAGCAATCCATAGCTGAGTGTGATGCTCCTGTGTCATTCAGCATTTGGGAGGCTGACGAAGGAAGATCTTAATGAAAGCAGAGCCTGGGGTATATAACAAGACTGTCCATTCAGATGGCTTGTCATCTAAACAGCATTAGTGGTACCACAACAGACGTATTTGAGTACTGAAGTACGATGTAAAACATGTCTGCAGACAACTATATGTTCCCTGCCTCATAAGGGATGGAGTGGCCCTCAACCCCTGACAATAAATTGGTCACTGTTACTTAGGATGACTGTCTCCTACCCACAGTTTCTTTTAGAAGTTTCAAATTACCTATAGGCAGGTAAAATCCAAAATTATCCAGTACAAAATTTCCAGAAATGAGCAGTTTATGAGTTTGATTGCATGGGAGTTTCAGCAGCATGATGGAATTTAGCATTGCCTTGTGATACTGTACTCAGGACATGAGCCATCCCTTTACCACACTACTTTTACCATCACGCCTCCAACTGCAAAGGCTATGGCCATGGGGCCAGGCACTTGGTTAAGATAGAATTATGTACATGCTAGCTGATGCAAATGCACATGGCTCATGGTATAAATATATTGAACAAATTATACATATTCAAAATTATTTCTCAATAATACTAATCCAAATTGTAATATCAAATACAGATACTACATGAAAGTTGGAAAGTGGTATAGCAAAGTTGAGATGAACTTGTTGAACAAAACTAGCTGCAATAAAGAAGGGAATTCATGTGCCGTGCATCTCTACATGCTGTTACTGTGTCCTCAGGAAGGACGTTCTCCTAGGAGAACTGAATGAAGGTTGCCAGGTCCATTCAGTTATATGTCAATACAAAACAAGACACTTAATAGGGGCACCTATAAAAGCTGAGTCCGCATGAATCCATCCTTCACGTAAAAAGAGCTTTTCTAGGCTTGCACCCAGTTGGGGCTCTTATTATTAGACTATGGATGACAAAAGCAATAGCTTTCCTATTGCCTACATGTGGTAACTGAACAAATAAAGCTTACAAATGTATAGTGCACGCATGCACGCATACACACACACACACAACATCAGCATCAAACCATTTTTCTGAGTTTACACTCAATGTTCTTCCAAGTGACCCATGATGCCTCGCATTGATGTGTGGCCCCAAAAATTCTGTAAGTCTACAACACTGACTTTCTTTTTAAGTTGAAAAGTGATACGTTTCCTAGAAGTAGAAGTATTAACAGCTCTATTTATTGGAAGTTCAAATATTAACCTATATGTCTACTAAATATAATGAATTTTTAATGGCTAGAAATAAATATAAACTCCCTTTAATTTTGAAACCATCCAGTGATGATGACTGAAACAAATTTAAACCATTATTAATGAAACAAAATACCCAATAATTATTCTCACAGAAACCGATATATATGAAAAATAAAAATATAAAACTAGCACTAAGATATATTGGCACATAGGACCACTGTGGTTAATAGAGCATGAAATGCAGAGTCGAAGATTTTCCTTAAAAGTAAAGCTCCTATTTCATACTGGTAAGTAACATACTTAACCTCTGTGCTCCTGAATTTCTTTTGTAAATTGAAAAGATGACCACCACTGTGACTACTCAGGAGAAAACTGAATGAGGTAAAAATGTATGAATATTTTGCCAAACAGTAAGTGTATAAAATGTTCTAACAAGTTTTTCAGACCTGCCAAACTAAGTTTAGACTGCAACTGTCTGGAACAGCTGCTCCACACTGGAGCCTGCTCTCTCCTTTGAAGGTAACAGTGATGTCTGCTGATTTTCATTTCAAGGGCAGTTGGTTTTCCGAAAACTTCAGTACAAACATACACTTTTATAACATGCCAAGAATCCTAGACAACATAATTTTTTGGTCAAAATAACATTCTTCTGGCATCATTAAACAAATCCTGATGCTCACATAGGCTGATGTGAAAAATGGCACAGGAGCTTAATTTTCAAAAGACTTACCTGCAACTCTGAGCAATTCAGCAAGGCCTAGAAGCTTGGCTGACTGTTTGTAGCATGTTGGGGACTGGGAAACACACTCCTTGATGAGGCTGATTCGGTCAGAACACAAGCGCACTATGAAACAGACATTGAAGAACGTCATGAACACAAAAGAGTTGTCATGAATGTTCACATGTAAAAGAACAAAATGAAATTATTATTCTCAGACTGGCTACAGTGGCATACACTTGTAACCCAACAGGGCTGACGCTAAGATAGGAGATCAGACATTTGAATACAGCTTGGACTATACGATAAGAACTCATCTCCCCAAGGCCAGTCTACATTTAAAATAAATTTGAGTGTGTGTGTGTGTGTGTGTGTGTGTGCGCGCGCGCACGCACATGTGTGCGCACGTGTGTAAACACCTTCTCACTAAGTACCGCTGATTGCTAGGTTATACAAGTATCTTCCTGCCTGCTTCCTGAGTGCTGAGTTTACAGGGAAGTACCATTAAATTTGGCTTCAAAAAGCCACATTTTCAGTCAACCTCACCCAAGGCTGGCGAGCAGGAGGTTCACAAGTGCACCATGTTCCAATTCTCCCACGGCTATGCCCAGAGCTCCAGCTAAAACTAGAATGCAGGAAAATGAAGCCCCTGATCAAGCAGTTCATCTCATAGAGCAAAGAACGTTTAAAGGGGAAAAGATCAAAGGACATCAAGTGTGCCCTGGATTCTTCCTCAGAGTAGCAATTTCAAGGAAGATGGCATTGCCTAGGTAGAGCTTATTTGCAGTAACTATGACAACTGTAACAGCAGGTACATAAAATAGAGAACTGTATCTTAGGCACTGACTTATATGTAACTATCACACTAAACCAACTCTTACAAATAGGTTAATATCCCCAAGGAAAGAAAGTGGGTTAGAGAGAGCTCAGGATACCTAGACAAAGATCAATGAGAAAGAGGTGGGCCTGAATTTATCTCAACTCTTTACATTTTGTCTGTGACTTTCATCTTTATTCCTAAATCCATTGTAAATTCTTATATAGCTCATTCAATGCTAACACTACAGGGGACAAAGACTCAAGGAAGTAGGCCACTAGTACCTCAAAGAACTGAGGCTTCTGCTCCTATGTTACTTTTCTTAAAGGGGAAAGAAAACTATGGTGGAAAGATCAAAATACACAGATGAATTCAGTTATACTTCCCAAACCCTTCTAGATTTAAGGACAGCAGCAAGGAAGACAGCAGCCAGCAGTGCATGGCTTCAGGTAACCACTTTCTTCATTCAGAGGCCTAGAGTCCTGGATTTAAAGAAACTGACAATCCAAGACCCATTACCAGCTATGGCCAGCTAAAATCTTGAATGTGGCAATACACCACCCTCACAGAGCAAAGGACTCAAGACAAACTGTGTGAGCAATGCTTCTATCAGTGGTTCTCAATCTGTGGGTCACCACCCCTTTAAAACCATCAGAAATATCAGATATGTACATTAGCATTCATAACAGTAGCAAACTTACAGTTATGAAATAGCAACAAAAATAACTTTATAGTTGGGGTCAGCACAACATGAGGAGCTGTACTGAAGGGGTTGAGAAGCACTGGTATGGAGTGCTAGAATGTACTAGCCTCACAATGTAGACTCTCAGGACAACTGTGTGACCAACGCCTATATGGATGGCTCCAACATCACACTTAGGCAAAAGAACCTCTTGCAACTTTTGAGTCAAGCATGGGGGAGGGACAGCTAGTTAATAGTCTATGAAATTAAAATACAGGAGTAAGTTTTTTGCCAAAGCTGAAATAAATCTGCAACTGTCGTCAATAAAATCCCAGGTACCTAATTTTGGTTTTAGCCAATGGTCTCACTGCCCAGTTGCTCTGTAACTATTGTTACTTCTTTTCTTTCTTTCTTTTTATTCATTTAGAAATAATTTTTATTTAGTAGCCAAATAAAACTTCTGATAAATATTTTTCATCTGTATGATCATAATCTTAATAACTAGAAAGGTAGTTTATATCCAACTCTTACATTCATATTATTAAATATCAATCCTAACAATCACACTTATTTCTGAGTAAAATACACAAAGATGTGTGATGCACCATGGAGGGTGCCAGAAGCTTACTTCACTACAAATTCAGTGGCCGTGTGTGTGTGTGTGTGTGTACATGAGAGAGAGAGAGAGAGAGAGAGAGAGAGAGAGAGAGAGAGAGAGAG
>NW_021604657.1:2860683-2864254 GCF_004785775.1 Grammomys surdaster
AGAGAGAGAGAGAGAGAGAGAGAGAGAGAGAGAGAGAGAGAGAGAGAAACAGGCAGACAGACAGATCTGACTTGATCTCTGTAGTATTTGGCATCGCTGTTGCTTCTGTCTGCTGGACAACAAACTGTTTGCCTGTTCACCAAGTTCTCATAGCTTCCTGAGTTTCTTTTCTACTCTTCCTGCATCTTCTCAGTATCACCATTCCAGCTTTTGAACTTAGAAATGCCTCATGAATCGATCCTTGTGCCTCTTCGTCATCACATCCCCATCAGACTTTCAGGAATACATCCTGATGACTTTAAATGCTTAACACATGTGAATGATTTTTAATGACATATTTCATGGCTCTTTTTCTGCCATATAATTTAGGTACTTGGGTTCAAATACCTACTTAATATGTATAATAGGAAGTCCTCTGAGAATCTAAGGAAAATTTCATTTCTATGCATTGTTCTTAATACTTCTTTAAAGGTTATAAACAAGATTTTTTAATTCACATCAGTATCATTTTACTTGAGATTTCACTGCACAAAAAAGGACAACAGAGTCTGTTACTAATGAATTTAGATTATAACTGCTACTCTTTCATTCCAAGAAAATAAGAAAGACTACTTCTTGTTGTAAATAATATAATGTCAAGCAGAAGGCGCACCTTGCAAAGGCAGGATCTTCACCCCAAATTCTTCAAGATACCCTAGGGCTTCGATGAGGTCTAATTCCTCCTGGATGGCGGTCGGCCTATCCGTTATGAGCTGTAAGCACCACCTATAAAAACCAGATCAATTTTGAAAAGCACTATCATAAATTCATTCATGTCACCTATCATGTTGAATAAGAAGTGCTCTAACGCATATTTGTCCAGCCCCAGTGAGACCTTGCTCAGAGGGGAGGAGACGTGACAGCAATGACAGCTGTCAACAGTCCCAGGAGTGATCCAGCACCGTTCGACTTAGTGATGCTTTAACTAATGAGGGCAATCCCAGTGACGACCTGAAAATGGGTTTGTGGTTTCTGTTTATTTGGGCTTTTTTGTTTTCTTTTCTTTTTATAAGATAGAATTCAGATGAATTCTGGCTTCCCTTCTAAGAGAATGGGAGTTCCTTTAATTGTCTCAATTTGGAATCCTTTGAGAAATGACCGAAAAATTGCACATGTTACATTTTTATAACACAAAGGAATCCATTGGCAATATAGTGGTGATGTAAACAACAAAAGAAAGTGATTTGCTAGTCAACAAATGAATGTGACTTCTTAGTTTGCTTTGAGACAGCAGCTTGCAGTGCAATACTGGCTCATGTGACCTTCTCATCTCATATCTGATCATGTGAAATACTTTCAGCATTATTATATCATTATTTATTAAAAATGTCCTTTAAAAACATTTTCTTTAATGAATAAACTTATTTTTGAAAGCTATATGTGTAGGAACATTTAGCAATCAAAGGCTATTAAATGTTGACAACAGACAGCACCAGCTGAAGGTACAGAGGAACCAGTAGGCCAGCGGTATGACTCAATCGCAAATACAGGCTGAATGTGACCTTGCATAGCTGTAGGATTTAAATCTGTAAGCATTCACACATTCTGTTAATTCTAATGTAAGAATCACAGAATCTGATTTTTATAGCATTTTACATGCACTTACCCTTGACTCCATGAATTCTAGACTGGACATTTACCAAACAGAGAGGCTAACATATCTCCATTACCAGATTGCTGGAATTTCTTTAGTTTTAAGGGGAAAAAAATAGAAATTAAATTCTATAAAAGATAAAAGACATATCCAGTCTGAGCATATGAGTTATGTGTCCTAAGTGTATAGTGTCTTCAGCAATAGATGGTCCACCTTCAACACCCGAGAGGCAACCAATAGCTGGATCTCAACTGAAAGACTCTTTCCTGGGGTCTAGCTCCTATGGTTCCAGAAAATACTATGAAAGCTACCAAGGGAGGGGTGCAAGTAAACAAGCCTATCTAGATAAAACAGCTATGAGCCACAACAATTATTGGCATGGCAAAATATGTACAAAGATGAAAAAAGTGGCACTCACATGTTGGTAACTGAACTTATGGACCTCTCAACAGAAGAGAAATCGTGCCAGGAACTGATTTTAGCCAGTTTCCTTGGTTAGCAAGGTCATGAACCTTAGAAAACAATCTACTACCACCCTCTGCTAGACCAGCAATAATTATTTACTACATTCTAAATCTTATCCTTATACCTTCAGGTAAGTGCAGCTACCACTCATCACTAAAGAACCCTTTATTTACAACAGATAGATAACATCACAGAAAACCACAACTGGACAAACAGAGATTAACAGATCATTGGGAGCCCAGCCTCAAAACATATATATATTACAGCTACGGTACCTATGGCTCAGAAAACATCACTGAAGAGGGAAGAGAACAATTGTAAGAATAAGAATACCAGACATCTGGTGTGAATAGGCCTCTCCCAGTGATAGCTGCATAAACAAGACCAGATTGCAATATCAGTGAACATGTTAGCAATGAGGACAATATTTCCATGAAGTTATAAAACTGAAGAAAGAATTGTAGGCACCTATCGACTGCTGGGAGAATTAGCCTCTCCTAGAGATGCGTCCCTTATTAATTGTTGACTGCATAGGGGTCAACTGTGAAAACTATATACAACCATATACACACAAATTGTTTTAATAAAGTACTATGAGAAGTATATGTGTATATATACGTGCATGTGTGTAACAAATATAATGAAAGAAAAAAAGGCTATCAACATAAAAGGTGCATGGATGGGTTTTAGGTAAGGTACTTGGGACAGCCTGAAGAAAAGGGAGAGAGGAGGTGATGTGGAGAGAAACAGCAAGAACTAAGAGGCATTTGAGGGGTGGTATAAAAACCGAGTGTAGTTAAAACTTCCTAAAATATATAATGGTGATCCTAACGAAGTCTTCAAATAATGAGGAAGATGGAGCAACACTGGCCATCTCTAATCATCAAAAAGAAACTTCCAGTACAGGAACTGGGTTGTATCTAATTGAGCTGTTGGCCAAAACATCCAGTAGAAAGTCACAAGACAATACATTGCCCTCTGAAAACTGACAGCAAGGCCCCATTGATGAAGACAACACCTACACAATTCATTGACCAAGGAGAAGACACATTGGTGCCTACATAGATTCTTCACCCTCATATTCTAGGGAAATATAAACAAAAAAGAAGAATAAACAACAACCGAGACACAAAATCTTTGATGTACAGTCTGCCTTGCCTCCAAATTATGCTACAACAATGGTGGCACAAAGCTTGTGGGAGTATCCAACATCTGATTTGACTTGAGGAACACTCCATGAGATGAAACCTATACCCAACAATGCTTAGGTTACCAAGAACCAGAGACTAGATAGCCCAGAAACCTAGAATAAAGCTAAATACTAGAGGTGAGAAAAGGAAGGAAGGGAGAATAGAGGAAGGAAAAGGAAGTAAAAGAGGAGGAAGAAGAGGAAGGAGAAGAAGGAGAAGGAGGAGGAGAGAAGAAGAAGAAGAAGGAGGAGGAGGAGGAGGAGGAGGAGGAGGAGGAGGAGGA
>NW_021604657.1:2864354-2901143 GCF_004785775.1 Grammomys surdaster
AGAAGAAGAAGAAGAAGAAGAAGAAGAAGAAGAAGAAGAAGAAGAAGAAGAAGAAACAATAATAAAATGACTCCTATTAACATTCTTCTTTCCTCACAGATCAGTGTTTTATTCAGCCAGCATTAGAGAAGCTTCCCCCTGTAACAATGAAAACAAATACAGAGACCCAGAGCCAGACATTATGAAGAGAAAGAGACCTTGAAACACATAGCTCTAAATGGGATGTCACAATCAAATCTCTCCCCTGTAAGCTCAAGGAACACCACTGAAGAGGAGGAGGAAGGAGTGTGGAAGCCAGAGGGGAAGAAGGACACCAGGAGAACAAGGCCCTCCAAATCAACTAAGCAAAGTGCATATAAACTCACAGAATTGAAGCAGCAAGCACAGGACCTACACAGGTCAGCCCCAGGACCTCTGAGTATAAATGATAACTTTTAGTTGGATATTTTTATAGGATTCCTGAGTGAGTGAACACGTGGGTCTCTGATCTTGTGCCTTTGGACAAGGCTCTTTTTCTTAGGCAAAAGTTCCCCTTGTCCAACTTTTATGTAGTGGTTTTTGTTTTATCTTAGTATATTTTATTTTGTTATGTTTTACTGTTATCTTATATAAGCCTGTTCTTTTCTAAAGACAGACAGAAAGAGAATAGATCTGGAGGGGAAGGAAGTGGAGAAGAGGAGCAAAAGGAAGGAAACTGTAATCAGAATTCACTGTATGAGAAAAGAATCTATTTTAATGAAATGGGGTGAGAAAATAAACATTTAATAACACACAAGCACACACACACACACACACACACACACACACACACACGGTATCAATCTGAGAAATGAATGGTATGGTGGCCCATAGATGCCTAGGAAGATTGTGGACATACACTGTTGTAAAAGATAAAAAGTGAGAGGCCCATAGAGATATTACGAAAAGGATCATTGATTGATTGCAAGTCTTTCTGTCTGAGTTAGTTGGCATTTGTCCCTTTGTGAGCACAGTATTTTGCAACAGAAGCTGCATAGAGCTCACAATTGCCTGGGAGTCCACATTGAGTCCTAGTGTTATGAACACAAGTGCCAAATGATGCCTCTTTGAAGGCCTTCTGGATCCACATAGTTAGCAACGACCACACCGGAGTCTACTTTTCCATTGGTTCCTTAAGGCTTACTGTCTTCAGTGGAACGCACTGGACTATGAAGCACTCTGAATACACCATTTACTTAAACGGATTTACTTTACTTTAAAATTTAAAATCACAATAATAATCTGAAATTTTTTAATTATAAAATATTATTCCATAATATAATTTCTTTTAATTGACAGGATGTCATCAATTATCTTAAATTATATCATTTATAATTTTTCAATGCATATAATTTTGCATGTAAAATATTAGATATTTCATATAATATATCAAAACTGATACAATGATTATTATATTATTTTAATTTGGATTATTAGTAGAAATACAATAAAACATTAAATGGAAACTAACATTTGAACCTATGGGATTTTGACACATTATATATAATTTTAGAAAACAATATATATTATTATTGAGAAAAAAATTAAGTATTCAAATTAAAAGATAAAGAAATGCTCAAAAAATAAAAATAATGGCGCTAATCTGCATAAGAAATGGAAGGCATAAAATTATGTGGACAAAGCAACGAGTTGTTATTTTTAAAAGTAGAAGGTAACACTTAATAAACCATTTTGAGGACACCCAAGAAGTTAATTTTAAAAACAAATGAGTAAAGTTAAGGAAATTTACAATTTACATCCTTTGTCTTCTTTGGCTATTGTCTTAATTAGGGTTTCTAATTTTTTCTTGTTATTTAATTTTTATTTTATTTATTTACATTTTTTTCTTTTTTTGTTTTTTGTTTTTTTGTTTTTACAATTTATTTTTTCACAAATCGTAATTCATTCACACAGGGGTTATAAACACAGAAATGCAGGATATGGGGAAGGGAATGACACTGGGGTGTGGGTGTTCAGGGGGAATACAGATATCTTCAGAACCGGGTATCTGCTGGGTGAAGGTTCAGGGGACAAATCACTATGACTCTGCCTGTGACTCATTTGTCCTTATCTAAGTTGGTATTGTCTGCCAAGGCTACCTATTTACAAGGTCTATGGCTACTCAGACTTGTAAATTTCCACAGAAGCTGCCTGTTTACATTAGCTTATAGCCATCTGTTTCAATGTTTTTCCACTGAGACCCAAGACTTGGTGTTAGTATACATGTATGACAGGCCTATTGCTGAATTTAGGCCTATGTCTGATTTTAGGTCTTCAGTGTATAAGCAGGGCTGCCCCTGACATCTCCTCCCTTCTCTAAGTATAGAAGGGCTGTGGCAATTCTAAACTCGCGAAGGCAGGGATAGAGGCCTGACCTCCAGTATTTGAAGGGGGCCAGTCCCCTTGTAATGGCTCCAGTCCCCCTGTCGTTGTCCAGTGAGGCATGAGGGCCATACCCATCCCGATGTCTTTTTCCTGGAGAGGGGATACTTTTGACATCAACCCCTATGCAGTCAGGCTTGTTCCTCAGGGAACCCAGATAGATATTTTTATCTTTTATTTATATTCCCTTGCAGTGCTTAGCCTCGCAGCCTAAGCAAGAATTCAGATCGCCTGTCAGAGGGGGTTCTGGGCGGCCCCTCTCTGCTTGGTCTAGGGGCTGAAGTCCCCCCTTTTAGGTTGGGTGGAGATGGGTTTTGGAAACACCCTGTATAAAGTAACAACCTCATCCTGAGTCTCGTGGTCCTCCATAGCTAACGTATGATAATGTATCTGAGTAGGTTTTGCTACCAAATTATTTATCTGTTGTATCACAGAGTTAGTCTGCCAATTTGAGGGCCAGGGACCAGCAAAAAAAAAGCAAAAAGAACCCAAATAATGGCCCAAGATGGGAGGAAATAGGGTTGACAACCTTGGAGAGGCTGAAAACCAATTCTTATACCAGCATTCATCTGTCTCTTTCTCTCTCTCTGATTTTCCTTAGGGCCTTCACTACCTATTTCATGCTCTCTTTAACCCTCCTTGTCTTGTCTATGTAAAGACAACCTTCTTCTTTGAGGGTTGTATACAGTCAAGAGCTGTATACAGTCTTTTCTATTGTACTAGAGTAAATCAAGTCCAATAAGGATCTTTGCGATTTTAGGAGGTCTCTTCAGACAGCGAAACGAGGGATTTCTTCAGATTAGTGATGTCAATCTCTAGCTGTTTGATGTTCTTGTCAATGGCCTGTCGAAGGTCTGAGTAGTATAAGTTCGGAGGCCAGCATCTGGATTAGAACTTCTAACAGCGGCAGAGATAGAAGAGGATGGAGAACCACGCATGTACCGAGAGCAATCCTGGGTAACAACTTGTATCTAGGGAGTGTATACCACAGTGAGAATGTGAAGGTCAGAACTGCAGATGACAGCACTCTCCTTACACCATACAATATCTGGGAATTGAACTCAGGCCCTTGGGTTTGTCTGCAAGAATCTTTAACTAATGGGCCCTGAGCTTGGCTAGTTTTGCTTTTTTTAATATTAGAAAAGTAAACTTTAAAGTTATATGTAAAAAAAAAAAAAAAAGAACTTCTAACAGCAGACATCACGGGCGATTCATTTTTACCTGGAAAGGAAAAAGAAGGGGATTCTCAGGGAGATTTCTCTTCCCTGGATGTAAATTGTTATTGATCGTATTTATGGTTGGGCCTGGCTTTGTGGGGGTACCTATTTTTTTCATTAATCTTTTTGGTAGCCAGTTAGCTGTGCCTTCTGTGGTATCAGACAGACATATCAATCCTCGGCCCCATAAGGGAACTGGGTCTGGGCCATTCCCTTTAAGGGTAAGAGGGTCCTTCCCCATATCTGTGGCAAAGTTTTGTTGGTTTCAGTGGTGCCAGAGGCAGTCAGCAGCAGATTTACCATGAGCTTTCAGCTTTAGAGAGATAAAAGTGAACAAGGCATGATGGAGAGTATTTCAGGGGGACTCCTTCTGAGGGGGTACCATTCCCCCACTTTTGTTTTTAAAACCAATTTTTCAGAGTTCTTGTAAAATCAGGGCAGAAGCGCCAACAGTCAATCCTTCCACACTCAGAGAGTCATGAAGACCTATTTAAGGATATATAAATCTATATTAAAAATCTTTTGTCAAAGAACTGCTATATCACCGCCGACAACTAATCAGACTATATAATATATCGATTAGTAATAGCTTCTTCTACTTTTTGTGAGATTACCTCTCTTTTGTCAATTAATTTTTGAGGAAAATTAGGATTTACCTCTCTCTTGAAAATATTGAACAGAGACTTAAATTCTTTTGTGGAGAGCTTAAAATAGGATCTTAGCCGAATAGCAACTCCTAGAAAGTTTTGAAAATAATTTAAAATAAGTAAACACTCTCCCTCTCTTTTTTTTATTTTTAGACCCTTTATCTGTGTGGTTTTTTTGTTGGATATTATACGTATTTAACGTTCAATGTTATCTCCTCTCCCATTCTCCCCCAAAACCCCTTATCCCATACCCCCTCCTCCTAATTTTTGTGAGGGTGTGCTCCAAACATCCTCCCAGTCCCATCTCCCTGCTCTCGAATTCCCACACAGTAGGGGATCCAAACATTCAGGGACCATGGCCCTCCACTTTCACTGAAGTCTAACAAGGTCACCCTCAATTCCCTATACAGGTGCATGACTCCCTCCCTTTGTGCTCTCTGGCTGGCGGTTTAGACTTTGGGAGCTCTGGTTGAAACTTTTGATACTCCTTCTAGAAAGGACCAAAGCATCCACCCTTTGGTCATCCTTCTTCTATGTGAGTTTTATGTGGCCTATATGTAGTTTCTTAGAACTTGTGATCTTTTGGGCTAATATCCACTTATCAGTGAGTGCATACCATGTATGTTCTTTTGAGATTGGGTCACCTCACTCAAGATGATATTTTCCAGCTCCATCCATTTGCCTAAGAATTTCATGAACTGATTGTTTTTAATAGCTGAGTAGTACTCCCTTGTATAAATGTACCACATTTTCTGTATCCATTCTTCTGTTGAAGGGCATCTGTGTTCTTTCCAACTTCTAGCTATTATAAATAAGGCTGCTATGAACATGGTGGAGCATGTGTCCCTGTTGTATGTTGAAACGTCTTTTGGGTATATGCCCAGGAGTGGTATAGCTGGGTCCTCAGGTAACACTATGTTCAGTTTTCTGAGATACCGCCAGACTGCCTTCCATAGTGGTTGTACCAGTTTACAATCCCACCAACAGTGGAGGAGTGTTCCTCTTTCTCCACATCCTCACCACCATCTGCTGTCACCTGTGTTTTTGATCTAAGCCATTCTGACTGGTGTGAGGTGGAATCTCAGTGTTGTTTTCATTTGCATTTCCCTGATGACTAGGGATGCTGAACACTTCTTTAGGTGCTTCTCAACCATTTGAACTTCCTCAGTTGAGAATTCTTTGTTTAGCTCTGTGCTCCATTTTTTAATAGGGTTCTTTGATTGTCTAGAGTCTAATTTCTTCAGTTCTTTGTATACCTTGGATATTAGCCCTTTATCAGATGTAGGGTTGGTGAAGATCTTTTCCCAGTCTGTTGGTTGCCGCTCTGTCCTATTGACTGTGTCCTTTGCTTTACAGAAGCTTTGCAGTTTTATGAGGTCCCATTTGTCAATTCTTGGTCTCAGAGCACAGGCCATTGGTGTTCTGTTCAGGAACTTTTCTCCTGTGCCTACGTGTTCCAGGCTTTTCCCCAGTTTTTCTTCTGTTAGCTTCAGTGTGGCTGGTTTTAGGTGGAGGTCCTTGATCCACGTGGAATTGAGCTTTGTACAAGGAGATAAGTATGGATCAATTTGCATTTTTCTACATGCTGACCTCCAGCTGGACCAGCACCATTTGTTGAAAATGCTGTCTTTTTTTCCACTCGATGGTTTTAGCTCCTTTGTCAAAGATCAAGTGACCATAGGTATGGGGGTTCATTTCTGGGTCTTCTATTCTATTCCACTGATCATCCTGCCTGTCTCTGTTCCAATACCACATATTTTTTACCACTATTGCTTTGTAGTACAGCTTGAAGTCAAGGATGGTGATTCCCCCAGAAGTTCTTTTATTGCTGAGAGTAGTTTTCGCAATCCTGGGTTTTTTGTTATTCCAAATGAATTTTAAGATTGCTCTTTCTAACTCTGTGAAGAATTGAGTGGGAATTTTGATGGGGATTGCATTAAATCTGTAGATGGCTTGTGGCAAAATAGCCATTTTTACTATATTAATCCTTCCAATCCATGAGCATGGGAGATCTTTCCGTCTTCTGAGATGTGCTTCGATTTTTTTTCTTCAGGGGCATGAAGTTCTTGTCATACAGGTCTTTTACTTGCTTTGTTAGGTTCACATCCAGGTATTTTATATTATCTGTGACTATTGTGAACGGTGTGGTGTCATTTCCATAATTTCTTTCTCAGCCTGTTTATCTTTTGAGTAAAGGAAGGCTACTGATTTGCTTGAGTTAATTTTATATCCAGCCACTTTGCTAAAGTTGTTTATCAGGTTTAGGAGTTCTCTGGTGGAAGTTTTGGGGTCACTTAAGTATACTATCATATCATCTGCAAATAGTGAGATTTTGACTTCTTCCTTTCCAATTTGTATCCCTTTGACCTCCTTGTGTTGCCTAATTGCTCTGGCTAGGACTTCCAATACTATATTAAATAAGTAGGGGGAGAGTGGGCAGCCTTACCTAGTCCCTGATTTTAGTGGGATTGCTTCAAGTTTCTCTCCATTTAGTTTGATGCTGGCTACTGGTTTACTGTATATTGCTTTTACTATGTTTAGGTATGGACCTTGAATTCCTGATCTTTCCAAGACTTTTATCATGAAGGGGTGCTGAATTTTGTCAAATGCTTTCTCAGCATCTAGTGAGATGATCATGTGGTTTTTTTCTTTGAGTTTGTTTATATAATGGATTACATTGATGGATTTCCGAATATTGAACCATCCCTGCATTCCTGGGAAAAAAGCCTACTTGATTGTGATGGATAATTGTTTTGATGTGTTCTTGGATTCGGATCGCTAGAATTTTATTGAGTAATTTTGCATCAATGTTCATAAGGGAGATTGGTCTGAAGTTCTCTTTCTTTGTTGGGTCTTTGTGTGGTTTAGGTATGAGCGTAATTGTGGCTTCATAGAATGAATTGGGTAGTGTACCTTCTGTTTCTATTTTGTGGAATAGTTTGAAGAGAATTGGAATTAGGTCTTCCTTGAAGGTCTGATAGAATTCTGCACTAAAACCCTCTGGTCCCGGACTTTTCTTTGTAGGGGGACTTTTAATGAGTACTTTTATTTCTTTTGGGGTTATGGGACTGTTTAGATGGTTTATCTGGTAATGATTTAACATTGGTAACTGGTATTTGTCTAGAAAATTGTCCATTTCATCCAAATTTTCCAATTCTGTTGAGTATAGGCTTTTGTAGTAGGATCTGATGATTTTTTTTTAATTTCCTTGGTTTCTGTTGTTATGTCACCTTTTTCAGTTCTGATTTTATTAATTTGGATGCTGTCTCTCTGCCCTCTGATTAGTCTAGCTAAGGGTTTATCTATCTTGTTGATTTTCTCAAAGAACCAGCTCCTGGTGAATTCCTGTGTCCCAGTGGGTCCCAGTTGTTCCCTGTTTGGGGCAAGTGCTGCTTTTTCCTTACCTGGGGTGCTGCCTGAGTTAAAGCTCCTGGGAGTCCCTCTTTCTCTCGGTTTTCTGGGGTTGGGTATGGAGCTGCAGCCTGTGACCTGCTCTATGCTCAGGCCCAGACCGGAAGTTCCTTATTTACATTTTAAATGTTATCCCCTTTCCTGGTTTTGCCTCCAGAAACTCCCAATCCCATCCTCTCTCACACTGCTTCTATGAGGGTGCTCCCTCCACCCACCCAATCTTTCCTGCCTCCTCACTCTCACATTTCCCTACACAGGGGCATCGAACCTTCACAAGACCAAGGGCCTCTCCTCCCACTGATGTCCAACAAGGCCATCCTCTGCCACATATGTGGCTGGAGCCATGGGTCCCTCAATGTGGACTCCTTGGTTGGTGGTTTATTCCCTGGGAGTTCTGAGGGGTCTGGTCAGTTGATATTGTTGTTCTTCCTATGAGTTGCAAACCCCTTCAGCTCCTTCAGTCCTTTCTCTAACTCCCCCATTGGGGACCCCATGTTCAGTCTAATGGCTGGCTGCAAGCATCCGGCTCTGTATTTATCAGGCTCTGGCAGAGCCTCTCAGAAGACAGCTATATCAGGCTCCTATAAGCATGCACTTCTTGGCATCCACAATACTGTCTGGGTTTGGTGTCTGTATATGAGATGGATCCCAAGATGGGACAGTCTCTGGATGGCCTTTCCCTCAGTCTCTGATCCACACTTTGTCTCTGAATTTCCTCCCATGAGTATTTTGTTCCCCCTTCTAAGAAGGACTGATCCACACTTTGGTCTTCCTTCTTGAGCTTCATATGGTCTGTGAATTGTATCTTGGGTATTCTGAGCTTCTGGGCTAATATCCACTTATCAGTGAGTGCATACCATGTGTGTTCTTTTGTGATTGGGTTACCTCACTCAGGATGATATTTTCTAATTCTACCATTTGCCTAAGAATTTCATGAATTCATTGTTTTTATTAGTAGAGTAGTACTCCATTGTGTAAATGTACCACATTTTCTGCATCCAGTCCTCTGTGGAAGGACATCTGGGTTCTTTCCACCTTCTGACTATTATAAATATAAGGCTTCTATGAACATAGTGGAACATATGTCCTTATTATATGGAGCATGTTCTGGGTATATGCCCATGAGTGGTATAGCTGGGTCCTCAGGTAATGCTATGTCCAATTTTCTGAGGAACCACCAGACTGAACATGCTGCATCATCACACACATATAAAGGCACATGCAGAGGTTCACCATGGTCTTTCAAGTCTGCTTCCAAAAGAAGCCAATGCTGCAGGGCTGTGGACTAGCTGCGACTGAGTGGACACATGGGTATCTGGATCCAGAAGACATATTACCCTTACGCTTTTACTAGAACTCAGCACTGAAAAGTGGCGAATTGAAACCAACTAAATTCAGACAAAAGGAGGACGAACAAATCAAGTGTAATCATTCAGTCTTTGAAGCACACAATAATGCTTCAGCTCACACACTCAAATATATTAATATAAACAGGTCAGAACAAAAAATGTACAATGCCTCCATTTTATAAAATTACACGTGTATTTACAAAGTACGTAATATCCAAATGATTAAGCTTGAAGTATCTTATCTTCTTAAAATAAGGAATGAATAATTTAATGAAACAAAATGCAAAATTTCTTACAGACTGTTGGGGTACAGAGTTGGAAAATCAGGGTCACAAGATACTAAGGAGGTTCTCAGCTTTGCTCGGTTTTTTGACCAAGCAACAATACGTAAGATACTACAAGAAATGCTCAAATCATCGATTGCCCTCATAATAGGAAGCAAGTTTTAAAATGTGTTTCTAGAATGGAGGAAAGAAAACCTCAGTATGGTCTAAAAGGGAGAACTCCAATAAAAAGAGAGCAGACTGGGACTTCCAATGTGTGACCCAGAGGATGCTTAGCAGAATTACTGTAATGGTCAGACAGCAGAGAAATACAAACAGAAACATACCTAAGGCACTGTTTACAAAGAGTCAAACTAGTGTAGTTATTGCTTTGGTTTGTGCGCATGTCTCTCTATGGTTCATGACGTAGGAGCTCTTTTCCCAGGAAGGTACTATCTAAACCAGCAGTTGATAACCTGAGGTTTGTGATCTTTTTTGGAGTCAAAGGAACCTTTTGCAGAGGTTGCATATCAGATATTTATACTACAATTCATAACAGTAGCAAAATTATAGTTATGAAGCAGCAACAAAATAATTTTATGGTTGGGAGTCACCACAACATGAGGAACTGTATTAAAGGGTTGCAGCATTAGGAAGTTTGACTGGGAACAGATGACAGGACCACTAAGAGGCAGAGTCTACAACTCTTAAGATTGACGCTTTCTGCTGGGTTCCTATCTCAACATAGGAGGAAGGTCCTCTTCTATGACCTTCTGTTCTAAAACCTCTTACAAAGCTTGAAGGTAAAAGCTCAGGATTTTTTATAACAGTAGAATAATAACAGACTAATACAAAAGACTTTTCTGAAGTACTTAACATTCAGAGGCAATATATATTTGGGGATGAGTTTTATTGGACTCTAGGTTTTATAAAGATCTACTTCATAAATATTAATTTCAATTCAGAAATTTCCCCCAAGATTGGTACAATGTTTTTTTAGATTACAAAAACTCAGAAATATACCTTGTTTCTCATGTTAACTAAGAAGAATGAACTAATTATAGGCAAAAAAGAACTGAATTTAAAAATCTAGAAATTTCTACCTGGAACTGACTTTGGAATAGATGCTATGCAAAGGAGATAAACACTGCCCACAGTACTGAAATTTCAGAACTTGAATTTCTTGGTGAATCTATGGACATCTACTAAAAAAAGAGGAAGAGGTTTATAGACAATGAGCAAAATGACTCTGCCAAAAGAATGGCAGTAAGGAGTGAGGGGAGGGAAGAATTCAGTATTTAGTAATTCATTGCTTGCATCCCTATAGTAGATCAGCACACAACATCACCCCCATGCAGTGTACGTAAGATAATCTGCATGGGAACCTGCACCCAGCACTCACAGAACACAGATGTCCTACCTGGCCAGATCCATGCAGCTGTCAGTGAGGTTGGTGGAAGAGTTGAAGTACTCTCTGCTGGCAGCCAAAACCAAGTCAATACTTCTCTCATAGCTGACCCTGTACTGGGGTTTTCCTTTATGGCCTGCACCAGCTGGAAGGTTATCCCAACAGGCACTGCACTGCATCATCTGCCCCGCAAGGTGGATGTTTTCCAGGCGACTGGAGCAGAGAAGGCTTTCTGCAAATATCTGAGAAAAAGAAAACCTCAGAGTTACTGTTAAAGAAGGGAGGCTCAGTTCAACAAAACAAACAAAACAAGGACTCTGAAATCCAAAAGAAATAAATCAAAATTTTATCTACCCTAGAACGAGGGGTTGCATGACATCATGTGTGTAGTAAGTAACTGTGTACTGTCTATGTTGAAGTAGCTGTTCTATGAATTCCACCTCAATAAAAGAAAAATTCACCTTAGATAGAAATTTTACTAGATGAAACAAATAAGCCGTGCTATTTAAGGCATTACAAAAAAGATTTAAATGTGTAAAGTTCACTCATTTAAAACCAGAATTGAAGCTGGGTGTGATGGCACACACTGTAATCCCAGTACTTGAGAGATTCAGCCAGGATAACTGAGCCCTAGGCTAGCCTGGACTACATATATTGCCTATAAATAAAGTAAATGAGCAATAAAGAAAATCCACTCATCAACTGTCAGATACACTGCCTGACTCTCAACTGGGCCCATTATGCTTACTGTAATGGATGTCTGACTACCATCTCTGATACACATAATTCACAACTGCTTACAGCAGAGAAATTCACAGTCTCCACCCATGGGGAGAAGGAGTCAAATCCAAGTGTGGGTGCAGTGGGCAAGTACTGTCTGACTAAGCTGCTCCCTCAGCATCGTCTGAATTCATATTCAGGAATGAGTCAGACTATAAACACAAATGTCCACATAAACACTAAAACTGTATCATAGAGCACCGAGGGCTTTCCAACTTGGCTGTTAAGGTGTATTTTAATAAAATTAAAAAACACTGATGGAAGGTACCTTGCAAGAATATGTTATACGAAAGTCACTACTTCACTTAAAATCAATTTTGTAAGATTACTTGTGCAAGATAAATATTAGTGTGACCCCTAAGTGCTGATGTGACATACATTCTCTCTCTGCATTTATGGGAGGATGAAGACCATGAGGAAACTGATGAGATGACAACAATGTCACAGAGAAGAGCTTCTTGCTCCATATGAAGAGCACCCAGCTTCTGTAGCATTGCCTCACCATTCACTCTCCTGGGAGTAGGTAACATGAGACAAGCCTGTATTGTGATGTCTGCTAAGAGAGCTCACTTCATATCACAAGAGTACCTATAAAATACAAGTTGAGACCCAAAGCACATAATGAATGGCACACAAGCGTTTGGCAGGTGAAAGTGACACACATGAGCACAAGCCAAATGAATTTTCAACCGTCCATTCAATAAAGTCACAGAGCACTAGGGCCAAGATTGAAAAAGAACTGCAAGTTATTCACCCTGAACTGTAAAGTCCTGCCAAAATGAAGACTCTGCACTGTTTATTCAACAGGCCAGTCTTTGTCCATCATGTTCTACATTATGTCACTGTGCTTTCAAATTATTTTCCAAGGACAACAATATTTAACAGCCAAAATCAAATGATATGTTAAAGGGCGATATTAAGGCTTTAGTTTTGTCAAGTCTATTTTACTGTCTTCTAGGATCTTTTCAGAACTTATAAATGTTTTCTAACGTTTTCTCAACGGAGAGATATTCAATGATAGTAAAATGCCTACCTAGAACCTCAAGGCCAAAACCAAAGGAACCCATCTGTACACAGCTCCATTTTAAAGAAAGGCTACAGTGGAGGCAAGTTATATGAGGTCCTAGCACGTAGCCAGACTAGCCATCAAGATTTATCAGGAGATTTACAAGTAAGAGAAAAGACTATATTCCAAGCAGAGGGAATGGTGTACACACAGTTACAGCAAGAGATATGCATCCTACATGAGGGAGCAACTGAAACATGCAGAACACTGGACAGTGACCAAGCAAAGAGTGACCTGGGAGGCTCAGGCTGCTGCAGTTTTCCCTACCACAAGTGCAGGTACCTACAGTGATATGGAACAAGCAACAGGTTGTATGCAGGAGACCATGATGTCTGTAAATAAATGTAAAGCAGAAGATAGGAACACAGGAATCAAGCAGAGGCCTGCTGCCATTCAGCAGAGTGAGGAAGGCAGGACGAATAGCAAATCCATCATCAGCTGTTAATCACACTGCATACAGTACCTCTTACAGTCCCTATATTGTGGCAAAACACAATAATCAAAATTTTAAAAAAACAATATTTTATAGCCTGAGATACCTCATAGCAAGCACTGGAATCGAGGCACGTGTACACGTGCTGCTGCATGGTCAACATGTCCTGCAGGAGCATCCTCCACTGAGACTCACCAACAGAAGGCTGCCTGTGGAAAGAAAGAAACAGAACATGAAAGCTGACCCCCAAAGCCCTCCAGGTACTACCATCCTGCACACACCAACCATCAAATAACCCATATGGCTAAACTGCATTTGAATTTATAAGAAAAAGTAAACAGACTTCCTATGGGAAGAACAAAAACCAGTAAAATGAAGTAAAAAACAGAGACAGCCACGAGTTTCAAATTCCATCATCATCATCGCTGTGCTCGGCACGAGCCTTCTTTTGGTTGTTCATGCAGTTCTGTTTAATTTGGGAACTTTTCTTTGGAACACTGTCCCATCATATGGCTCTACTGAACTGGCCTTGAATCCACATAGAGCTCCAGATTGTCTTGATTCTCCTGCCCTAGACTCTAGCATGCAGGGATTATAGGTAGAAGCCATCAGGTCTAGCTACCCAGGGTCTTTTGAAATTTCCTATAGACATTGAGACACAGGAAGCAACCTTAAACCATGTTAGATCAGGTTTGGCACACAGGACCAGCCTACCACCAGCACTGTGGCTGGAGGCTTAGCTTTAAAAGTCAGTGGCTCTGTACCTTTCTAATGCTGTGACTCTTTAATATAGTTCCTCATGTTGTGGTGACCCCAACCATAAAACAATTTTGTTGCTATTTCATAACAAATTTTGCTACTATTATGAATCATAATGTAAATATATGATATGTAGGATATCTGATATGTGACTCCCAAACGGGTTGAGACACACAGGTTGAGAACAATTGATTTACCCAGAATTCCAAGCAGCAAAGTTCACAAGCAATAAAGTGGCCTGCAGGAGTTACCTTCTCAGGTGGCAGCCCAGGGACAAGCCTCAGAGTACTTACTGAATTGCCATCTGCTTTAGGAAGAAACTTCAAGCTCCAAAATAGACAGTAATCTTTTACAACAATTCCTGGGACATAATTTTCAAGATTCCCTCTACAGGGAGGCCAGTAAGCATACTCAAGAAAGACCCAAACATTCAGCTCCAATCCAGTGTTTGGATTAGTTTGTCCAGGCTGTTGAGTAGACTACACCCATGCCCACTCCTGATCCCTTGGGCTTGACAGAATCCTGGCTGGCATTGCATAGCAGCTGCAGACAGACAATGCCTCTTTTAGACAGTAAGGCCTTAACAGCCGGCACTGGCTCGGCAAATAATGTACCACAGAGAAATGTCATTACTGATCCCCAGACCAAGCTTAATCCACTGTATGCACCCTGCTATCGCCATACTTATCAGTTAGTGTTCACTGTCCTGGAATTGACAAAATGAGGCCATACCTGGTTCCAACATCCCCTACCCCAGTATTCTGCAATACAAGATAATAAATGTGCATTAACTACAAGATGTTCTGCAAATAAAAGATGAATAGACATACAGGTCAGTGGGGGGCTTCCAAACCATCCTGCACAGCCCTTACCTGCAGCCACATGGCCTCCGGATTAGGGAAGGTGAAGGCTGTTGTGACTTCTACCCCTTAAGAGCTTCTTCCTCCACAGTGGCAGGTACAGTGGGACTCACTTGCCTTTCCCAACAGTCCACCCTTGTTCAACTAACTGCTAATTAAGACTCTAAAGCCTTCAGAAGGATTTCCGTCAATCCCTCCACCCACCCTGGGAAGATAAATTCAACATAGATTTTGCTCTATTTGCTGACAGAGACCAAGCCTGGCCCCATTTTTCTTCCATTTTCTATCCCCTCTTGAATGGTTTATGCACTATACCAACTCAGTTTACTCCCTGGTCTATATTAGTCAAATTCTGCCTAGCTATTCCTACATCATCAAAATTGATTGTGCAACAGGGCTTATCAAACCAAATAAGGCTGCTCAACTGTGAGAGCACAGCCCTGTCTTACCTGGTGAATCACAATTTCTACCTTACACTTTTCCTCTTTACTACCAGACAGTTCCCATGAGTTCCACATTTTTAGACTTCACAAGGGCTTCTTTTTTTAAATTGGATATTGTATTTATTTACATTTCAGATGCCTTTCCCTTTCCCAATTTCCCCTCCCTAGAAACCTCCTATTCCATCCCCCTCCTCCTTTTTGCTTTTATGCCATTTTAATTACATGCAAGTATGAAAGTTAGTTCTAGTTTGAGGAACTAACAATACAATAGATGCAAATAGTCAAGGAACAAACAAGACAATAAACACAAATAGTCAAAGAACAAGCAAGGCAATAAACAAAATTCTGTGAACACTCCCATGATCACTGTTTCTAGGGGCTTATCAGGATGACCAAAATGTCCGAGCCAACTTCCCTATCCTAGCCTAAAGTCATTTTTATGTCTGAAGCCTCCTTCCTTGTTCTAGCCTAAAATTTAGATTCCTGCCTGAAATTACTTCTTTGTTCTAGCCTAATGTTAGAGTCCTGCCTGACGACCACTCAGGAGGGCTTCTTGAACTGCAATCTGTATTCTCTTCAACCTTTGAGTGTCCTCCAGGTTTAAGAAGTGCAAGCTAACACCTCTATTTTATCCTCTTCCTGTTTTTTTTTTCCAGTTCTCTTGAAACAACAGGCTAGGGTGAAGGACTCTAACTGCATGTTCCACTGTAGTTTCTCCTTCATACATGCAAGTTCCTCTGTGCAGCCACTCTGGACTCTGTCCCCTGTCTTATAGAAAACAGCAACCTTCCAGTGACTACGACAGCAAAGAGATTGAATCCTACTATAGGGGGAGATTCCTATCTAATACCTGCTGTAGATGATCTACCCTCAGACAGTGTAGCTTTAGCTGTCTAAAACCCATAACAAGAAAATGCCACTGCTCTTCCCAAACTTATCTTTGGTTCTGTTGAATCGGCCACCTCCATCCAATGTTGTGGAAACTCTCTCCATGGGGAGACAAACAAACTTCCCTCCCTAAAGAGCTTCATTGACAAATCAACTTAACTTGGTGAATCCATGAATTTATTGGGGTTACTTACAGGCACGTAGGTGACTCAAAAGCACCCATACCATGGGAAAGTCTCACTTTCCCCCAGATCACAAAAAAAATAAAGAATAAAAAAAATAAAAATCAGACGTATCCATTAACCTTCCACAATATATATACTGTAGTATCTCCCCAGACCAGGAGTCCACAAGAAATCAGGGCAGAATTATATACAGCTGATTGGAAAGTATAGGAGGGAATGATCCAATAATTCTCTTCTTCCCTCCTTTCAATAAGGGAGCATCAACACTCCAGAAGCAACGAATCATAGCTCCTCTGAAGGAGTTGATGGTATCATGCTCAGAGCACAGCATTCCTCACTATACACAGAGGCAATTTATCAACCCGAGCAGTTCTGCAGGGCCAGTGAGGGTTTCACAATCCCATGATGAAAACCCACCTTATGTCTGTTTCCCAGGCTGCAGGTTCTCCTGCAGCAGGGAAGGAGGGTTTGCTAACAGTTTCACCTACAGTCATGAATTTGGGGTATGAATGCATGACACTGCTGAATTAAACATTCTTTACTCAAAGCCCAATTCACGGAATCATGAGGAATGGGTAAGATTAACTTTGGGTAGCTGCAGACATGCAAGATGCTCCTAACATACAAATGAGCTCAATAACCTGCATGGAGTTCAGTGTTTTCATTTGACTTCTAGGCTTCCTTCTCTGTAACTTAACGTCCAATATCTAAAAGGCACACAAGTTCGTACTAGAAAAATGTGAATGAATGGGTGGATTTTATGTCTTAAAGATATTTTGTTTTATGTTATCTTATAAAACAGTAGGAAGGTGAGCATGCTGTAAGTTTCTTTGTTTCTCTCTCAGTTCATCTTACTTGAATGTACCTGAGCATAGAATCACTATGTTTACCTCTAATTATGAAATTCTGGACAATAACAGAACTCAATATTGGAAAATGGTAGATGCTTTTTGGGTTTGTGAAGTACAAGATAGTTTCTTTTACATGAATCTTTTATCTTGTATATCTCAATATATTATCATTTAAAATCATCACTGTTACCAGGTGCTGTGGTATGGATCTATTATCCCAACACTCAAGAGGCTGAGGCAGGGGCATCATAATTCCAAGGCAGCCTGACCTACAAAGGGAGATGCTATGCCAAACCACAGCAATGCCTACCATTTCTGTCTGTTATTACGCTTAAATGGACAAGATAGATGCTAAGTATATAGTAACTAAAAAACATTTTCCCTGAGCACTTCTGCTTTTGGAAGCTAGGACTCACTATGTTACATAGGCTGGCCTCTGGGCCTGGGATTAAGCAGTTCTTCTGCTTCTGCCTCTGCCCCTCGAGGAGCTGAGACAACAATTGCCCTGGTCATCATGCTAAAAATGTAATAAGCACATGCCTCACTGTCCATAATAGTTTCTATATTACATGAAATGGACAATTCTTTTTGTTTATGTGCCAAGAAGCACACAAGGACACATACTTCTCTGGCACACAAACATACATAACACATTGCTGCTTCTAGAAGTATTCCAGAATAACCTATATAGGATATCCGGCATTTTCATCCTGCTCCTTGAACGTTTTTCATAGGCTTCAAAAACCTGTGGTATGCCTTTCAGATTTTTCTTAAAGCCAGTGATGTAACAAAATGTTTGAAGTTCCTGTCCACCTTATTAGCTCAACAAAATCAGACCCTGGCCTTGTCAGGCTGAACACAAGTGCACAGCCCAGCTGTTCCTCTGGAAGCTATCAGCACCAGGACAGATGGTATAAATGTTCCCTCACACATGGCTAGCCAGAAGTAGAGATCCTAATTAAAATAAATTAGAACACATCATTTACAATGGCCCTTTTCAGTATATATCGAATAAATAAGAATCAAAAGCAGGATTTTAAGAAACAAGAATTTAGCAAGCTAATAAGATGCCTGAGTATACAGTATTATTTACAAGTCTACTTGAGATAGATTCCCCCCACCCAGGTATAGACAGTACCATACTCAAGATGGAAAAACCTGGATTCATGACGAATATGATGAGCTCTGCCGTCATTTGTGACACATATGAGATGTTTTAGAGGTGTTGAAGGCTTAGGCACACTCACATATTAAGACAGATAGCAAGCTGACAATTTTGAAATTGAGCCGTTTTCTCCTAAATATTCACAGTGAGCAGATCGTCCTGGGTAGAACCCCACACTGGGCACATCAGAAGCAAGTAAGGAGCTCAACAGCAGGAACTACTGTGGAGGCACAAGTCCTAGAGTTACACAGCATCATCCTGGGAACAGTGACCCCTTGTTAAGTTGTCACAAGACTGGAAGAGTGAGTCAGTAATTATCAGGGCCATGGTGTGTACATTCCTTCCCATTTAAATCACATATTGGCTGTAACTTACAACTTACAAGAAGACCTAAGGCACATATGTTTGTTAATAAAACACTATATAAGAGACAGGGACAGTGAGTAGAGAAAGGCACAAAATGATACGGCATTTCTGGCACAAAGAATTTGACTGTACTTAGAATATAAGCTCAGTACTTTCACTCTTATTAGTATTGGAATTTCATTTCTTCTTTATCAGACTCAACTGTATCTCTAACAATTCATTATTTAGTCCTACTGCCAGCAAGTTGGTTTGCTGTCCCAACAGGACTTAAGAGTCCCCTCCAGGCTTCTTTAACTTTTTATACTTTCCCAACATGACAGATTCTGAAGATAACTTCCACGTACACACATAGGGAGCATATCCAAGCTCTCGCTCTATCTCGGAATCCCCTTCCTCTGAATATTTACCTTTACATCAGCCTCTTCAAGCAGGCTCTTCACCTACTGTCTCACTCAGTGCAAAGTCGCAGGTCCTTCCCACTGAGGCTTTGCTGTGTGTCCACTCAAAAAATGATTAGCATGGGCCAGACTGTTGCCAATTTGTTTATGGGCCATTTGGATCTCATATAGTTGGAATCATCTTTGAAATCTTTTGCCAATTTTTCTACAAGGCAATCTATTTTCTCCCTCACAATTTATTGTATAGCTTGGACAGACCAAGAAGGTACAATATTCCTTGTTTTTACATGTGCTAATATTAAAGCAGTAAACTGACTCAAAATTGTCCAAACCAACAAGAACAAAATAATCATATGATAATGTGAATGGAAAATTCATATATTCATGATTAAGAAATGTGAATATTAACAAAATATTCAAAAATAATATGAATAAAACTTTATAAATAAATGCATAATTAAGAAATGTGACTACTAAGTATGGGAGCACAAGATATGCAATTATTAACTAATAAATTCGGTTCAGCTAGCAATCTTGCAGCTAAATAAATTCCCAAAGATACAGTGAAATTCATAATTCCATCAGAATTAATGTACTACTTTAATGATGACATAGAAAGGCCAAAAGTTACCAAACACAAATACTCTATTTTAAAAATTGTTGAGATTACTATCTTTTATTTACATAGTCACTTGAAAACACAAGTATTTAAAATCTGGTGGAAGCTATGTTATGCAATAAGAATAAAAATTAAGTTATACAATCAACAATATAAAGTGAATCCAGCAAGACTGGAAGACAAAAGATCAATATAGGAAAGCTTAGTTGATCGGTTCTGGTGATGTATACCTGGGACCCTCGAATTCCGGAGGCAGGGCATAAGATTTAAGAGAATCATGAGTTTGAGACCAGTCCAAGCTCCAGAGGAAAACTCCACCTCACAGGCTCACACAGGCTGCTCATCGCTATATTAAGAGTGAACGATGTGAAATGGATTTAATTCAAATCACCACCACACATGCCTAGGAATCAGGTTTCCGTGATAATTATAAGACGTGCATACTGAAAACATGAAAACACTGAAAGGGACAGAAGACATGCTGTCCGATGGAATGAAAGACTCAAGACTGACCAGCTGGTGTCAAAGCCAACTGTGTGGACACTGAATAGAACATATGGAGGGTTTCTTTTATCATCATCATCATCATCATCCTCCAGCATATAATCCTGTCCTCTACCTTTATGTATTTATAAAACAGAAATTAAATATATTCATTTGAAAAATAAATATCTATAAAAGCTGAGTTTATAAAAGTCAAAACAACTCTAATGTCCATCAATAGGTAAGCATATACAGATTGGGCAATGCATCTAATACATGGAACACTACTCAGCAAATGAAACAGTAGAATCCATCAAGTAATGGTACATAATAAATGATGCTAAGTAAAAGAAACAGAGACAGAAAATGAAACCTAAAAGGATATAAAAATGATCGGTAGCAGCTCGTGACTTCGTGAGGCTTAATGAGAAGGAGGAAGGAGACTTGAAGAGGCAACTGATGAGGATTACTACCTACTATGGTCATTATTCTGAATACCATGATGGTATGTATCATGCTATATGCAAAGACCAAATCTTATCAAACTATATATTTATAATTGTAGTATGTTATTGACCAATTATATAACTGACTGGTTGCCAAAAGAGAAGACAAGTAATATACAAACAAACATCCATGAGCATGAGTCAATCATGTTCGTCACTTACTTCCGCCCAGTGTGCCTGGTCAGTCGAACCATCAAGCTGCGTGCCTCTTCGGAGCTGGACTGGGTGTTCTTCACAAATGAAACTGGTTTCTCGAGTCCATGTTTTTTTAAAAGCTCGGACACACTGTAAGAGAAAGAAGAAATGTTTAACATCGTTCAAACACAGAGATTAAATATCTTAAGAATTTACATTATCCTTAGAGTTGGTGGAAAAATAAAAGGTATCACATATACATAAGATCCAGTATTATATATTACATTAATTCTTACCAAAAATAAAACTTATAATTATATATCAAACAACACAGTTTTCATTGGCTGTTTTTAGACTATACCTAGAATAAATGATCTGTTCTTCAAAAGATGAAACCTATAACTCAAAATCTTTCTGGCAAGCTGCCTCCACTCTAAAAGTATACATAGCAATAAGGCAAATGTGTGACTTTAGTACTAAGCTTCAAAGCTTGGCAGTACACAATCAATATGGTGCATGGGGGCACTCTGCTCCCTAAATGCAACTGAAATATTTTTTCAGTATCATCTCTAGTTTGAGTGAATAAGAAGACTGATGGTCTCCAAATAATGATGAATTTCTACATATATGCTATTAATGAAATGATATCATCAGTAATTACATATTAAAAGAATAGTTTGTTTTATTATTTTGCATCCTTCCTTCCTTCCTTTCCTTGTTTCTTTGTTTATTTGTTTGTTTGTTTGTTTGTTCATTTTTGATGCAAGGTCTCACATATTCTGGGCTGGTCATGATCTTGCCACACCTGAGGATGATACTCAACTTCTATTCCTCCTACCTCCCCCTCCTAGTGCATGATGAGCAGAACAGGCCACCACATGAACATTTTAGAAAAGAGATACAGAATCAAAGCTTTGTACACACTGAAAAAATACCCCACCGACTGAGGTACAGTCACAGCTCCTAGTTTTCATTCAATTTCATAACACTTAAAAATATTTTTATGGTATAGTATTTTCATTTTTCATATTATAAGATAATATAATTTTATAATATAATACTTAAAAGTTATAATATGTATATACACATAAAAATTAATGCTAGTTAATAATACCAAACTCCCTAAAGGCCACATTAAAAATATTTCAGTCTCAGAGAAAGACAGCTCAAATTCACCATTTCATTGTAAATTTAAGACTACACCAACAAAAACACATTAAAGTTCCAACATAGCTTGATATGACCCCAACAGTCAGTCACACAGACTATTGTGCTTTATGTCTTATCAATGTAATAGACACTAATTGCAAACTGATGAAATTATTGCTGTGCTGTATAAATTAACATTTCTTTTGTGCCAAGAAAGTATGAGGGATTTTGGTTTCTTAATCTTTCACCATCTCATGAAATAACTATTATAGTTAAGAAAGCCATAAATTCAAAGGTCACACAGCTAGTGAGTAGAAATGTCTGGACTTGGATATAGGCTTATCTGGGCATGGCATCTCATACCTATTACCCCAACACTGGAAGGCTGAGGCAGAAGATCGCTGTGAGTTTAGAACTAGCCTGAGCTACATGGCAAAATGTTTTTTAAAAATCATACAAACAAACGAAGCACACACCTATAACTAACAGTCCAGGGGTAAGTATTAGGGACAGGAGGATTATCTATGAATTCAGATGCACCCTGGTCTACATTAGTGAGTTCTAGGTCCCAGTAAAAACTACAGTGGGGAGGAGAAGTACTGGAGTTGGGAGCACAGCATATGTGCATGCACACTCAGGCTTATCAGGTTCATATCCCATATCTGCTATAGTAAGATAGCGCACATATCATTGAGAAACTGTTCAAGAGAGTCAACGGACTACATATTCAAACTAGACATGAATGACAGCTAGGCCATTGGCACATGGTCCCACAGACATCTTACTTAGCACGGAACTAAAAAACTGGTCTTTTGTATTCACCTGAGAATTTTCTCCAGTTGGTCTACCATGTCATGAAGAGATGAGGTTAGCTTTGTATTATGCCTAAAAATAAAAAATAAAAATTAGGTTTAGAAGTGAGATTTTAATAAAATATAAAACAGCTATATGGAGGAGAAAAGAATGTTTCTCTTATACATGATAATATTACACTGCCCAACTAAAATTTGAAGCTTATTTCCTATGTACCATCCAAAGACCTCCAGGGTCCTGCACTATTTCCTTGAGGTACTGATAACATAATGTGACTGGTCACACCCAAATGCATAGAGTAAAGTCACGTATGCCTATTTCCTTGAATTAATTTAATAAATTAAGATTAAAATTAGTAGAATCCAATATTGGAAAAGTGAGCACCAAATAGCTGTTTACCGTCTTAAAATCTTCATTTCAACTATGTGCATACACTACTTTAGACTTGTAAATAAGGAGAGGATTATGTCCCCATAGGCTCCTTTATAGTACAATGTGACCTCTCTTAAAAATGTGTTTTTCTAAATGACTAACTTTTCACAGTGAAAACACCAGTTGCCCATAAATGGTGTGACATACATAGCAGACTGCTTCCCTAAGGTGTCACATCTGTCTCTATGTGCTGTTGTTCAGCACTATCCTATGAACATGATATCCATCACCACTGTCATCTGAGAAACTGTGATACATCAGGAGCAAACCCTGAGACTGGGCCTGTTGACAGCCTGTCAAGGAAGAAAGGAGAGGAGAAAGTCAGCAGACCCGTACATGAGGTTTCAGCCACTCCCTGGTCCTCACACCAACTGTATGTGATTCTGCCCCAGCTGCACATAGTCTGGGGTTTAGGACGTATTAGAGTACATAGACTGTGAACAGTTAACTGAAGGGCATACTCCATCTATACAGAACTCATCACCTCATTCAGCCTTTACAGTAGTGTGGCTGCTCTGGAGTCAGCTACATGTCTGGCACCAATGCCACATAAATGAGACCAATAACCTCATTAGTTCACAGAGCTGACTTTAGAATTGTCCTCTGGTCAATCATTGACACCCTACACGGGGAAAGCACTTCCTCATATCTCGTAAGGAAAATCTCACTAATGCAGTTATAAAGCACCTGCAGTAGCTATAAGCCATAAGTTCAGCCCAAAGAACTGATGGGATTTAGGTCAAACAGCTTGAACCAGACTCTTTTCTTAAGGATGTTGTGGCATCCAGTGTATTAGACAAGGAGGTTCATTAGACAAGGAGGGTGACTGTTAGTGATGTTCCTACCATAGCCAAATAAGTATGATGGCAGTCAATCCATTACTTTGTGAAGACAAACTTCATCTTGACAATCAAAAGGTCAGATGCTGAGGTAATACTCTGAAACTGTACAAAACCATCTTCCATTCATCCTTTCCCTGTATCTAAGTCTATGGGAACAAGTGTTGCAGGGTAGAATGAAACCATGGTGATTCCTATCATCTATCTAGTAAAAACTAAACAATTCCCTGACATGAGACGAGGGACAGAAAACACAAGGACAGAAGAAAGCTACAACAAGGAAGCCTTCCTAACTAAATATTCAATTTTACTGAAGAAGCTGGAGACCAGTGAAAGTGAGCACCTTGACAGAAGTACCAAAGGCATAAAGAGAACGGTGCTGCCTAGCATGGAGAACCCATGTGGGATACTTAGGAACTAGACTGCAAAGCGAGAGGGAATGACAGCTACCTGATGTCCAAGGAGAGAACTACTAAATACAGACTAAGAAGAAATAATGTACAGAATAAACACAAGCAGTCCATAAACACAAAGATTAAAAACAAAACAAAACAAAAAAAAAACAACTAAAGCTCAATTTAAGAACCAAGAAGTCAGTGCTGTAGGCTTTCAGAGGATTCTTGTTACAGTGCTGTACTTCTTACTTTTCAGTGTGTGATAGTCACATTGAATGGAATGATATCAGAAATTATAATTACAATGGAACTCCCATATAGTAACAGCAAAATGAAGGCTATCTTCAGACACCAAGATGACAGACAATTTTACTTTTATCTCTGTTTGGCTCCCCTTTATGTTTTGAAGGCTTGGGACGGTCTCAAGAATATTGGGCCACGTGAATATTGAGCATGCACCCCACCACTGAGGTATCTCCCAGACTTTTGTCTTCTCTTATAGTCTCAAAGTTCTCTGTTGATGAACACTTAGAAAAGCAGTGCCTTTGTTTTAAATACTAGACTCAGAAGGCTGGGTGAGCTAGGCTCCCTGGGCTCCTTACCCACACCCCCTTTGTGGGAGGCATTCTAAGATGTCATAGCAGAGAGAGAGCTGGTCACTTCGTTCGCAGTTATAGATGCATTCGAGCGCTATTGCCATCAGCTGGTCTTCGTCAGGAATAATTTTCTGCTGCAGCTAGGGAAAATAAAGCATGTTGAGCTAAAAGTCAGTTTCTCTGTATCCCAGCACCACTGTCAATAGAATATTAAACAGTGCCATTAATCAGGCAAAGAGACAAATCCTGAATTTTCTGTAGCTTGCAGACTTTTGAGGTATTTAATAATTCTAGATGAAATCACACTTTAATTACAGAATCAGCTAAAAAAGATCATTTGTAACCCACAAGCTTCATCTACTAAAATCAGACTCTTCGATTTATGACCCATTTCAGATAAAGCAGATGCAAATAACAAATAACTCAGTGAATTATAAAGGCAGGGACACTAAAAATAACATTTCTAACCCCCATATCTGAATGCTGTGTTTCAACTCAAAAATATATAAAATTCCTGAAGTAGTATCACAAACTGTAGAGCCTACCGCTTCCCACATGCATTCCATGTAAGCATTACCCACACTGCACTGCTGTCTCCTCAGTGGAGAACCACACTGGCACAACCACTGAGCACACTCTAGTTCTGGAGCACAAGAATGGCAGCCTCAGGCCCCTTTCCATATAGGATATTTGTTTGCCACTTCAAAGCACAAATTGCTATTCTTGGCGTATTTTATGAAACACAAAAATAATAAGCAAATGGTACCTTATTTTTCTCATCTATAAGTCTGACCTATTACCAGCACCCTCCTATGAGGGTATAGTCATTGCTATCTGTGGAAACCTTATGCTACCCCACAACAAAAACTAGGACGGAAGCTTATATAAGTGGAATAAAGGGATACTGTAAAAAAAAAAAAAACATAGAAACAGAAAGAAAAGTATGAAACAAGATCCTGGGGCTCCATGGAGATGGAGCCCATAGTCTTGAGTGTGAAAGCTTTGCCCTATTAGAAACCTTCTGTAGCTAAGTAGTTTAGGAGATTCTGATAATAATGTTGGACTTCAGTATCTAGAAAGCATGCACAATACACATACACACACACAGACAAGATATTAAGTGAGGGAGAGAAGCTGCCACCCAGGCACTTTCTTAGTAAAAGAATTACATCAATGAGTGTAACTAAAAAAAAAACAAACAGTGACAGTTCAGAGAAATAAAGTTAAAGCAGATGAGGTAAAGGATATATGTAAACATCGTCAAGATAATAATTAATTTGGAACTGACAAAGATTTACTCAAGGTTACTAAGTGACTGATAAAATAAGCATATATGAAATAAAACAAATTGTCAATACAACTAGAAATTGATAAAAGTAGCTAGCCTTTCTAGATTCTTATTTTAAACAGGGAACCATTCCTAGTTACCTTTCTACATTAATTTATAAGTCCTCCTAACAACTCTGTAAGACTAATTCCAGTATTATTTCTATTTTGCATAATGGAGAATCTGAGGCAGTGGGAAGTCACATGGTTTGCTCATGGTGGTGAGCTAGAAAGTCATTAGGCCTGGATTAAGATCTAGACCCCTGGTTGCAAGGCCTAAATCAGGTAGCATGGGCCCTGGATATCCTGTAAGTATGTACATATACAGGCAGCCCTAGGAAACTGAGACAGGGCATGGTAGCCAATAGCTTAGGAGGGAAGAAACCCAGTGTACGAAAGCTCTGAAATAGACCCCAGGCAAGGGAAGCCTGGGCAAGCATCTTAAGCAGAAGCCAATCCTTGATATTTCACCTGACTCACTGCCTCCTGTTCTCCCCTTCCAAAGATACTAAAGAGCCACTTCTAATATCAATAATAGCCTGTGTTTGATCATCTATACTCAAACCTTTATACTGAAAGTCTTTTAGTATGAGGAGTAACAGAAAAGCCTTTTGCTTTCCACTCAATCTCATTTTGGCCTCATATCAAGACACAATTTTTCGTTTTAAGTCAAAGAATCTCACTGTGCTATTTTCTAATTCCTAGTTCAAGCAGCCCTTCTGCCTCTGCCTCTCAAGTGACTGGGACCCCAGGTGATATAACAATGTCATACCTATTCTTGTATCATGAACCAGCTGCCCTACAGAAAAGATTATCTATATTCAAACTAGTTACTACTTGCTATCTATAATAAGTTTGTTCCAAGAACAGTTAGATAACAAAACTGTAGATACTCAAGTCTCTTATACAGAATGCCAATTTTGTTTATAAAATACATACACCTAGATTTTATTTCTTCTTTGATTACATATAACAGAAAAATGTGAATGCTATACCAGAATAAAACCGAAAGAGAAATTTTACATGTTTAATACACATAAAAATTTTCTTCAAACATTTTTGATGCAACCTTAGCTAAATTCAGCTGGTTAATAGAAAGGATGTAAACTCTTCAGTACAGAGGTCACATTATGTTACTCCCCTAGCATGACATAAGGTTGATAATGTCTCCTAGTATTATCCATATTTCACCCAGGAGATATCCTTAAGGACTCCTGTCTGCTCAGATCTAACGCCTACCAGGAATCCAGTTTTATTTCCACTTCACACAGACTTCAATAGGACATCCCTAGGTGCTATGGTTTCTGATGTATGTCTTGCACATACTAGCCTAGTAAGAATTGGTTTACTGCTTTAAGAAACATCCTATTTATCTGTGTATCTTTGTTTGACCATGATATTTTCTTCTCAAACCAGTATGCACATCTTTCTTAAAACAAGACATTGTACACAAAAATCACAGCACTAAGAAGATACTGTTGACTCTTGCCTGTGCAGACCCCTACATGATGTCTCACCTTACAGCCTATGAGAGATATTTTCTTGCTCTCATCATTCCTTCCTTGGTATAACTCTAGTAGCCATTAAGCCATTCCTCTTCTTTCTCAAACCAAAAGAAGTACTAAAAGTCAATGAACTGAACTTCACACAATTAACAGCAAGTTATCAGCTATGCTGTACAGCAGGAATAAAATCCAACAGAATCAGAATCGAGACAGGATTTACAAGATCCCATATGGAAGAACTATCACAACCAAGACTGCAGGAAGAATTTAAAGTCAATTCTTCTTTCCTCATCAAACATTCATGGTCAATCCACCCTGCCACCATGCAGTATTCCACTGCTCTAAGTGCACAGACAGCTCACACCAAGCATAAAACCAGGCATTAAGTACAGGCTGATTATGAGAAGATGGGACTCTTTAAATAACCAATGAGTAGAGGCATTTCAGACAGGTGACCCTCTTATAAATGTAGAAATGCCTAAGATGTAGCAATGCTTTCCTTCGTGTTTGGGTTACTCAAAGCCATGACTGTACATTTTAGTGAGATTCACTGCTAAGGGAGGCCAGGATGAAGAAGCAGGCTCAATCAAAACTAACAAATGGAAGAAGTCTGAAGAGGTTTTAGGTTAAAGTCTCATGACAGTGCCGCAGGGACTGTGCCACCTTGCTTTAAAACCCACTCCAATGAAATGGGAATCAGTGCATTGCCTGAAATAGCTTATTTTATCTATAACAAAATTAAGAGATATTCACAGTCCAAAAGTATTTGCACCTAACAAAATGGCTTTCCTTCCAGCAAATCCAAACAGAGCAGAAGGCAAGTTCTAAAATGCCATTTTCTGCCGCTGATAGAAGTATTGGGGTGATTGAGAATATCATTATGAGAACTTAAAGACCTTCATAAACTTTTTGGATGTCCCTGAGAGAAGACACTTTCTTTTATTGGTGGCAGCATAAATATGCTGGGCAAGAACACAGTGCAGACTTAGATGACCCAGGCAATTGCGTGAACACTTTACAGCCCAACCCTCTTCCATTTCCTACACTTGCTAAAGACACTAAGTAAGTCAACTTTAGTGAATTGCTTTCACCATTAGAGTTCGAGAACTCCAACTACAGGTCTTAGTACTAACACATAAGAAGGATGGAGTTAATGAGTTGAAATAGCCACAATTATGTAAACATTTTTTTTAAAATGTACATTAACAATGTTGAAACCTTTTTTAAACATAAAATAGCAATTACTTTCTACTTAAAGGAATTTCTTTGTAAAGCCAATTACAAAAATTTATACCTAAAGCAAATGTTACAGACGAAAGAAAGAAGTGAAGATGATATGCTACTTACATCTGGTTTAGAATGCTGAAATATCTTCAAGGGAAGTTTCAAGTCTCCTTTAGCTAAAGTTACTAGATATTCTCTTAGTAGCTCATTAGCTGCACCAGGAGATTGTTTCTCACAGCGGTGGAGAAAGGGAACCATCCACTGGTAGGCACTGGTCACATAATTGTCCTCAGAACACTGTAAGCATAATTAACCACAGAAATTCAATATGGCATTATACCAGACAAGTCAGACTAATGTTAAGCCACAGAAGCCCCATACTCTCTAAAGCACCACAGCTTCCTGCTCACTTTAGGCCTAATTGCTAGCAGAAGAGTATGGTACCTTCTCCTGGGGTTGGTAGGCTACAGTAACTATAAGTCTGTATCCCATCTCTGCAGACCGGAACTGGTTTAGGGTTCCATAGGCCTAGGCCCAACTCAAGAAGACATACATGTTAGGGCTACTACTCAGCCACAAGGCCCTCCATAACAGAGAGCATCTATGCAGAGAAAACCAAAGCAAGAGCATGTGAAGAGATAAGAGAGACACTTGAGACCAAGGGAAAAAGAGTTGAGGGATGAGAGCACATAGATGCTGAGACAGATGAGTAGAAGGGCTGGAGAAAAGGGCCACTGGGAATACAATCTCACTAATAAAAGTCCCAAGATTTAGGGTTATTTTATTCATCATCTCTAAAACTACAGCATCACTTCTCATAATTATCCCAGAATGTAGACCTACAACTACTTTCTTTCTCACTAGCTAGCTATTTATTGAGATACAGTCTTTCTACATAGCTACATAATGCTGGCTGGAACTCACTATGTAGGCCAGGCTGGCCTCAAACTGACAGAGATCTACATTCCTCTCTCTCCTGAGTGCTGGAATTAAAGGCCTACTCATCTATACTTGAACAAAATCTACAACTCTTAACAAGGTGTCATACAACGCAAACCAAGTCTCAATGAATGGCTGCTAAGGAAAAGAAATTATTGAGAAAAAGAATGATATGGCAGATGAAAATGAGGTGACACACAGACAGAGGCAGAAAAGAGGGAAAGAAAGAGGGAGTAGAAAAGCTGAGTCAAAGATAAAGAAAAAGCAAGGTATAAAAATAGCCAACAGTTTTTTATTCCTGCTGTAATTTAAGCAGACATGTTACTTTGAAAAGTACAGACACTACCCCTCTTTACTACACTGTCATGATTACAAGTCATTTCCGTGTTGTGACACAGCAGCAGCAGCCCACAGCGTGCTCAGAAGGAGACTCAGTTGACACTCACATGCTCCATCAGTAATCTCAGCTTTTCAAAATCTTTCATCTGCTGCAGGTCTTTCAGAGTGAGGGTGAAGTCGCAGCCTGCTTCATAAACCAGTGTTTCTAGCGTCACCAAATCATCACAGAGTGGCAGCAAGCCAGGAATATGGCGCTCCACTCCAAGCCGAACAAGTGACAAGGCGCAGTCCACCTGAAATTGGAAAGGGACAGTAAGCTCCTGACTAAGTCAAGGTGAAAGCCTCTAGAGAAGAATCAAATATATACCTATCTCTATGCAATTTCATAGGCGAGACGCGCCTTACTCCAAAGCGTTGGAGTTCTTTATCAAACATATCAACATCAAACTTCTTTAAAATGTATCAATCAGCAGGTTACCCTGATGGTACAGATATGAAGGGAAAGAGAGTCATTTTAATTCTTACAACAAAATAACAGAATACCAAAAGCAGAGGGAAATGGGGCATGTACAGCAGTGAGAATGCCTAATTAATTGTTACTTTCTCTACAGCACTGTGCTTCCAAAATAAAGCTTTGCTCCACAGGCTTTCCTGATCAGCGCCAAGCCATCTGCAGCCACTCAATAAATATTTATCTCTTAGCTAAATCAAAGAACAACATTTCCTTTACTTGCGCAGTAAACTGACATTTATCTTCTATTCCCTGATCAAATTTATGAACTACCATCCTCCAGTTGAAGGGAAATCAGCAGCTGTAGCTATACTGCCCTTCATCTCCTGTTCCTAGTCTACAATACTCCAAGTCTCAGGAGGATCTTAACACCAGTCTAGACGTCAGAAATACAAAGAGTGGGCAGATGATGTCTCTGCCTTCAAAGAGTCAGAATACAGGAACTGACACCTGAGTAAAAGTTTCCACTGAAGCATGTACTGTGTGACTTTTCCCAAGGAAACATAACGAACATCTGGTCACCCCAAACAGCACACTGATGACAGAACACAGAAGGATTCTACCCTTGTCAAGCTTAGCAAACCAGTGATTTTAACTGAAGCCCCTTATAGGAAAATGGGTAATTTAGAGCAACTAATGCAAAGTGTCTCCTGTTTCTAGCTTATATTGAAAGGTCTGTAGATTATATAACATCATAGTAACATCATAAAAGGGCTGGGCCAGGAGGAAGTCTCTTCTCACCCACAAGGAAATGTAAGAGGGCCCATTCTGAGGGCCCATGTAGAGAACTGTAATGACTCTCATTTGAGTGTGCCACTAACCAGGCCATACCCAAATGATAAGAGTTTCACAGGACCATGTCATAAACCAATACTAACCAAAGGATGAATTAATTACTGAGAATGACAGATCAAAAACAGACTGAGAGCAGACTGAGCATTCAAGAGAGCTGCAGCTCTTAGGGATGAGGAACCCTGCTAGAAATACCCTGCACACTCACTTCCTGGTCTGTTTGCTTGTTCATAGTGAGTAAATGTTTGTTGGATACTTCCTGTGTGCTGGACAAAAGTAAAATGGCAGTGTAACTACAGAAATATGAGACAATGAACACAGCAGATCTTTATAAGACATGGAATTTGATAGAAACACATGAGTAGCATGGGTAAGAAGGAAGATTCTAGAATCATCTCCTGCCTTCTCCTTTCAGTGAGAGGGTAAGGACAAAAGAAGACTGGAAAGAAGTAAGTACATTCCATACTGGACACGTGTGCTAAAGAGCATGAACAGCTCATGCAATGTGCAAGAAGCCTAGCCAAATTCATGATCCTCCTGCCTCTGTCACCTTCGGCAAATCCTACGGGCATGCATTGCCACAACCAGCAAACTCAGGTGATGCTGGCAAGGATGTGGAGAAAGAGGAACACTCCTCCATTGTTGGTGAAATTATAAGATAGTACAACCACTCTGGAAATCAGTCTGGCAGTTCCTCAGAAAACTGGACATAGCATTACCTGAGGACCCAGCTATACCACTCCTGGGCATATACCCAGAAGATGCTCCAACATATAACAAGGACATATGCTCCACTATGTTCATAGCAGCCTTATATTTATAATAACCAGAAGCTGGAAAGAACCCAGATGTCCTTCAACAGAGGAATAGATCCAGAAAATGTGGTACATTTACACAATGGAGTATTACTCAGCTATTAAAAACAATGAATTCATGAAATTCTTAGGCAAATGGATTAGAACTAGAAAATATCATCCTGAGTGAGGTAACCCAATCACAAAAGAACACACATGGTATGCACTCACTGATAAGTGGATATTAGCCCAGAAGCTCGGAATACTCAAGATACAACTCACAGACCACATGAAGTTCAAGAAGAAGGAAGACCAAAGTGTGGGTGCCTTCTTAGAAGGAGTAACAAATACTCATGGGAGCAAATATGGAGACAAAGTGTGGAACAGAAACTGAAGGAGATATCAATCAGAGGCTGCCCCACCTGGGTGTCCTGCTATGTACAGTCACCAAAGTCAGACACTGATGTAGATGTCAGGAAGTGCATGCTGACAGGAGCCTGGTATAGCTGTCTCCTTAGACGTCTGCCAGAGCCTGACATATACAGAGGTAGATGCTCACAGCTAACCATCGAATTGATCATGGGGTTCCCAATGGAGGAGTGAGACAGAAGACTGAAGGAGCTGAAGGGGTTTGTGGCCCCATGGGAAAGCAACAATACCAACCAATCAGAGCTCCAAGGGTCTAAACCACCAGCCTGGGAACACATAGGGAGGGACCCATGGCTCCAGCTGTATATGTAGGGGAGGACGGCCTTGTTGCGCATAGGTGGGAGAGGAGGTACTTGGTCCCCTGAAGGCTAGATGCCCCAGTGTAGGGGAATTCGAGTGCGGGGGTGGGGGGGAGCGGGTGGGTGGGGGAACATTCTCATAGAA
This sequence comes from Grammomys surdaster, assembly GCF_004785775.1. Classification (NCBI taxonomy): domain Eukaryota; kingdom Metazoa; phylum Chordata; class Mammalia; order Rodentia; family Muridae; genus Grammomys; species Grammomys surdaster. The sequence continues at coordinate 2,897,514 of NW_021604657.1, forward strand.
GCAGGAGGAGGGGGTAGGATAGGGGGTTTCTAGGTGAGGGGAGATGGGGAAATGGGATAACATCTGAAATGCAAATAAAATACCCAGTAAGAAAAAAAAAAGAACAAGAAAACAAGACAAAACGAAGAAGCCCAACCGAAAGTCTAAATGCAAGAAACCAAAACCTACCATGATAGAAATGTATGTGGCTTCAGTGGACATTTGGGAACATAAATCATGGAACAATATTTGAGAAGATCTGAATGGGCCATATGTGTAAACAAGATCAGTGTCTACAGCAGCAGCCTGGGGAATAGTGATGGAGGAGAGCCACAAGCAGGAGCCACAGGAGCGTGCTAACATGAACAGTCATGACAAGGACAAGAAAAGCCTGATCTAGGATCAAAGCTCAGTAGGAAGAGATGTCTGCAGAGAAAATAGTCAACAGTACCAAGGGACAAGGATAAAAGGGAGCCGCTGGCTTCACTGAGCACAGCCTCCAAACAGTCCAGGCTCGTCCAGATGGAGAAATACGGAGGAAGCAAAACCTGAGACTTCCACTCCAAAGGCCGAGTGACTAACCCTGAGCCAGTTACCAGGGAAACAGGATGTGTAGCAAAAGCCTGGAAGAGGACAGCTCCACTCTACGTGTTACATCCATACAAGTGAAGGAACTGAGCTTCCTGTTGCAAAGGGGAGTAGTGAGACAGGAGAACAGCAGGCCCATGAGGAAGCTAAAGGTATGGGGAGAAGAAATGGCCTAAGTACATGGGAGTGCAGAAGTGTGAAATCCAAAGCACAGGGGAAGAGACGAGTGGCTATAAACTCAGAGAGAGTGGCCCCCTTCCTCTGGGAAAAGCCAGAAAAGATACTGATGGAAGGAAGTTCTCATAATCTCAAATGAGACACAAAGCAAAATCCTTTTCTGAGAGTAGTGAGGGAAATAACAGGGTAAGAGGAAGACAAAGAAGAAGAGAAAACAAAGGAACAACACAGCAACAAAAAAAAGGCCCCCAAGGCCCCACAGTGCTGGATTGGCAGACAGGTGAGAAGAGAGAGGCAAGGAGTGACCTCCATGGAGACGCATCAAAAGAAGAGGGCATGAGGGGGCAGAGCACCAGCAAAACCAGGACCTGCCAGGACTGCAAAAGTCCTGGAAGCAAACAATTCACAACTCAGAGTGCATTTCTATCTTCATAACAATTAAAAACAAGAGTATCAGCCATTTGTGTCGCTGTCCTCCCCAATGTTTACTGAAGTAAACATATTTAAAGTCAACCTACAAAAACGTTAAAGTCAAGCAGACACCAGTGAAACTAACAGGAACATTCAACAAGCTGGAGCCTTCGTGGGGTAAAATTCACTACTATAAACATTTCCTACACCAAACAAACAGGTTTTGCTAAAGGCATTTATAGGCACTAAGGAAAAAGAAGTCCCACATCAATTAAACCTCTAAAAATGAAGAAGATAAAATCGATGTCAGCAGATATCACTTTAATTGCATCACAGACATGAAATATCAGTACCTTTCATGAAGCTAGAAAAATAAAAACCATTATGAGTGTTTTTAAATAATGAAAAAAGACACAACAGGACATAAGACAACTGAAGACAAAGAACTCCAAGCCCCTTTGCTTTATCATCATCCCTAGTTGCAAGGGAATTTACGATGTCTAAGAAGTAGTCCTTTCTCTTAACAGAGCAGCTTCAGAATCATAGTAAAACTGGGCAGAAAACAGAGTTTCCACATATCTGGTAAAACAGCCCCAAAGAGGAAGGCAGTAAGTCCCTATTACTGAAGACTCCACACAGACACAGGCCTTAGAAGCCCCTAGCTAGCACTGACCTCAAAGCCTCTTCCTGGAGGACCAGCTTTCATAGCAGCAGAAGGCATCATGCGAGCTTCCAAAGGAGGGAAGGACCCAACATTCCTCCACAGCTCTAACACCCATGAACCTCAATACCCGGCAGGACACAATAACCCTAAGGTGCAGTAGTGGCACACATACTTTGGAAGTAACCAAGAGCTTCTAACTGGAATGAAGACTCACTCAACAAGAGGGAAATCATACTGGAAACCTAGCCAGCTACTCAGTGCTCGTGAAGTCATAGACCTTGGAGGAGAACCTACAACTGACACTTTTCTAATCCCAAACAACAACACTTTGTCCTATCGCCACAGATAAATGTAGTCGTCACTCTCTGAAGGAAACTTCTCTTTGCATCAGATGGAGACCACTACAGAAAACCACAACTAATAAGAATGCCGAGTTGGTCACAGGCCACATGAAGCTCATAAAAAAGGAAGACCAAGTGGGTTCTTCTTAGAAGGAGCAACAAAATACTCAAGGGAGCAAATATGGAGACAAAGTGAGGGACAGAAACTGAAGGAGGAGCCATTTGAAGACCTTTCCACCTGAGTATCCATCCCAGGTGCAGTCACCAAAGGTAGATGCTGATGTGGAAGTCAGGAAGTGCATGCTGATAAGGGCCTGATATGGATGTCTCCTCAGAGGCCTTCAAGAGTGTGACATATTCAGAGGCAGATGCTCACAACTAGCCATTGAACTGATCATGGGGTTCTCAATGGAGGAGTTAGAGTGAGGACTGAAGGAGCTGAAAGGGTTTGTGGCACCATGAGGAGAGCAACAATACCAACCAACCACAGCTCCCAGGGTCCTAACCACCAGCCTGGGAGCACTTAGGGAGGGATCCAGGGCTTCAGCTGAATATGTAAGAGTGGAGGGCCCTGCCAGGCACAGGTGGAAGAAGAGAACCTTGACCTCATGAAGGCTGCACACCCCAGGGGGTGGGAATTTTGAGGGTGGGGAAGTGGGAGTAGGGGGCGGTGGGGGTTACATCCACAGAGAAGAAGGAGGAGGGGTAAGGGGATGGGGGGTTCCCGGGTGGGTGGGGGATGGGGTAAGGGGACAACATATGAAATGTAAATAAAATATCCAATAAAAAAAAAAAAAGAATGCCGAGTTGGGAAGTCAGGCCTAAGGAAACACAAGGCACTTGGGACAGAGTTCCTGAAAAGGCACAATTACAATTGCCTGTGTTTGTGAACTGTAACTCGGACTAACCAAACTTTTTTTTCTATGCTGATACAGTCCCTTAAATTAAGATGGTAATATAACCACTAAAATGCCGAGAAAATCAGAAACAATACATAACATAGTTTGCAGTTTACATTTTAAAGGTGATTTTGAACAATTTTTCTTGCATGTATTTGCTTTATAAAAATCCAAAAGTTACAAAAGCTTCTGGGCAAAGGGCAAATGAACAAAAGCACTAAGATTCCTTTCACCCTTAAAAATGACTTTAGTTGGCTGGACTGTTTCATATATTTCGAAGTTGTAAAATAACATTATAAATTGAAATACATATACCCAATGTGTTGCCATATACTTGTAATACTAGCATGTGGGAGGTAGAGAAAGGGCAATCAGGAGTTCAAGGCCAGCCTTAGCTACATAGTTGAGTTTGAAGCCAGCCTGGGCTACATGAAGCATTTCAAAAAAACCAAAACAATTAACAAAAAAATTTAAGTGTGCCTATGACAATGTCTAGTTTAAGAAATATGATATTATAAGGGCAGTACTTGTGACACTTCTACTAGCTAGGTGTGTGACCCTAGGCAGGCCT
>NW_021604657.1:2901243-2903601 GCF_004785775.1 Grammomys surdaster
GACCCTGGGCAGGCCTCTCCACCTGCTAGGTGTGTGACCCTGGGCAGGCCTCTCCACTTTCTAGGTGTGTGACCCTAGACGGGCCTCTCTATCTTCTAGGTGTGTGACCCTGGACAGGCCATTTCCCCGGCTAGTCTGTGCCATTCTGGAAAAATGAAGGGATGCATTGGACTAGACAAAATAATCTACAAGTTTCCTTCGTATTATAAAATTTATGATTTTATTATCTGTACTTTACAATTGTTTGGAATATTACCACATTATTTCCTTATGTAAATATAGGTAAAATACTGCTTAAAAATGTTTTCCTCACAAAATTACTATCAGCAAGATCTGCCATACATTCTCCCTAAGTTCTTTGCTCATTAATCCTTAGATCACCGTGTATCGTGGCTTACTAGTAAGCCGAGTGCTAAATGACAGATTGCTATTCTAAGAGAGTCAGGGCTCCGAGAGCCAAAGATACAACTAGAGTCCTGAGCTAGCATAGCTGAGTCAGTTATTATATAAAGGCATAACTGTTTTTTATTTGGATCATTTTTTTACTGTGGGTGAAGGGATAGGGAAGTTGCATACAAAGATATCATATATCCAAGTGTCTGAAGTAGAGTTTTTAGATTACATTTTCAATGTAAATAATGTACAATTAATGTCACAAATTGTTTTCTGTAAATTCTCTAGTATAGAAAGTTTTGTAGAAGAAAATTATTGTGTTTAGAAGACTAATATTATATGTTTCATATTATAAAATGAACTTATATTTAAACAAAAACTTAAATTTTGGAGTCCTCTAAACATTTTTGTATCTTTAATTATTATTAAATCATGTAAAAGTTCTCAATTAAAAAAAAATGACACCTGAGATTTCTGGCACAGCTTTAACGTACACTAGGACTGGACCCTAAAGAGTCGGCACCACCAACACCACTGAGAACAGTGCTCCATCCTCTCACCTGCCCAGCATGGTGCTCTATGTCCTCTGCTCTGCTCTGATACCAGGCCATCACCTTCTCCACAGTAAGCTGGGATGTCCTGTACTGCAGGAGCTCTGGCTGTGCAGCATACAGGAACTCACTGTCATCCTGGAGGCTCGGCTCCACCACCATTCTGCAAAGCATGACGGGAAAAATTAATAACTATCTGGAATGCTCCAGAAAATGAGAGGCAAGGATGAGAAGAGAACAAGTGAAGGAGATGGGGTGTCTGTGGGAAGGGGTACTTTCTTATGTGTATATGCAAACTTGCAGGTTAATGGGACTCTTGGGGAAATTTAACACTTTCCCCCTGGTTTTCTTGATTTCAAAATTCTGAATGGAAAATGAATCAAAACTACTCGGCCACAACTCAGTCAGACAGATAGTAACAAAGGCTGGAAAGCTTTTACAAAATATACACAACTGGCTGTTTCTGCCAGCCCACCAATTCAATGCACCTACACAAGCCAAGCAGTCATCGGTAGGAACTGTCCCAGAAGGATTCCAGTTGGAACTGGAATTTGGAAATCTTGCTTTCTGTTTTCATGGAAATAAGAAATGCACTTCTTTTGTATTGACTATGCACTTGTACCAGACCCAGCAAGGCAGCACTGTACTGCTCTTACACAGCACAGGCCTCCCGACAGCATCCCCTGTCAGCTGTGAGGATGAGACATCCTAATCAAAACCAAACCTGAAAAACTCCATCAGCAAAGGCTCTAAAACTTGTGCAGACTATTTTAAAATATGCCTTCTATTCATTAAAATAATGGGGATAATACTATACAAAATGCACACATCATGTCCTTAATTTTCTTTACAGTCACTACGTTTTGTTGAGATTCATAACAGCTGAGTATCTGCTCATCGCAGAGCCCATGAATGCTGTGGCAACATATCCAAATACCTAAGACCACTTACTGCACATGTAACTCGTGTTGGAGATCTCCATACACATAGGAGTCCTTAACTCTACCCTTCTCCTGGTGTGATTAACATGCTTACCAGAGAGTCCTCTCAAGCACTGCACACAATGCCACCCTGCCCACCCTACAGCTATTAAATATTCCTCATTTCGGCAAGACAAATAGGCAGCAACAACACTGAGTCCCTGTGATACTTTCCAGCCCTCCCTTGTCATCTGTCACACTCTTTGATAGGAAAGCACGGTATTCTCCAGGAAGCACAAGTGCAAAGAGCCAGGCTTCTTCTCGTCTTTTCTAGATGTTCCCTTTCAGGAGTCCTTGCTAAAACATCCAGCTCTATGAAACACTAAACACTGGCACTCCCAGCTCTCTACTCAGTAAGCAATCAATCTCTCTCTCTCTTTCTCTCTTTCTCTTTCTCTTTCTCTCTCTCTCTCTCTCTCCCTCCCTCCCTCCCT
>NW_021604657.1:2903701-2930715 GCF_004785775.1 Grammomys surdaster
CTCTCTCTCTCTCTCTCTCTCTCTCTCTCTCACTCTCTCTCTCTCTCTTTTTCTCGCCCTTCAACACCACAACATCCATATTCCAGGTCATTCTGATTTTGAATTCCTTCCAATTCTCTTAAAAAAAAAAACCCACATATATTCTTGATATTGTAGAATCTCAGGGTGAAATTCTTTAAAGAACATTTCAATCTGAAAACTCAAAGTCTTCAAATTCTAATTATTCTTAAATGTATTTCTCTATCATCTATGTCTTTTTAGTGTCTATAACTTGAATAATAGACTTGTTTTATTAAATATTTGATATTATATTCTAGCTCTGTATATTTATTCTAATTTCTAAGGAAACACCTTGATTCTATCCAAGTCTACCTTAGACTCCTGTTAGTTTTTGAATACTACCCTATCTCTGAACTCCCCTAAGCAAGTTCTCTAAGTCCTGTCCCTATTTTATACAATCCCATGGTATTAACTTAGGTTGTTTTAAGATTTTGTCCTTTTTCTTGACAACTTCACAGGTGTCTGTAATGTGTTCTGCTCAGTCCATCCCTCTCTTCCTCTCACTGAAAAGTTCTTCCCCACACTCATGCCTTTTGTTTTGTGACTCACTGAGTTAAGAAGGGCCATCTGTGTGGCCATGCAGTGGGTTGTCCATTGGAACATGCTGGCTATGATTTTTACTTATTTGTACAAATATAAATTAGTTATAACTTTTGAAATGTTCTACATCCTGCAGGATGTCTCCTCTTCACTTCTCTATATTTTCTTCCATCTAGCAAAATCTATCCTCAGATGTCCAGAAACCTCAATGGATGTGACAGGGCCTGTTCATTTGTTAGCTCCACTGTGTCCAGGTAGTGCACAAACCTTTAAGGACCATACCTCAGGATCTAGATCGTTTCTCCAAAATAATAGTAATAATAATAATAACAATAATTCTACAAACTTCTACATAAAGAGAGGCCAGATGTGTAAAATTTCTAAGAAGCTGGATCTTTGAAGGATCACTTCACCATCCGTTCTCCAGATGTTCTACACAACATCCAGCAACATGGAAGACTGGTAATTCAACTAGCAGTCTACAGGTCTCACGGAAGGGAAGTAAAGGAGAAGGACAGGTAAAGGGCCCATGCCTATTTCTGATAAGTGGAGCATACAAAGGATTCAAATGCACCTCCTACTGACAGTGCCCCATACCTCACTATATGCACCCCCTTGTGCAGAACTTGACACCTCCATATTCTGAGGGTTTCCTACGTGCAGTCTTTGAAAGATGTGAACTAAAATTTAACTAAGAATATATCTTAAAGTGAAGAGCTGTAATAAAGATCATTGCTTCAACAGTTCCCTTTTAACTACTGGTATTTTCTCATTAAAATTTTTAATATATCCCAAGTCATTAATATATCCCAAGTCATTTATGTTATTTTAAAACTTCACAAAAATACTCTGGACTAGGGAACACCACCATGTAGGACTGCATGTGTCATAGGTTTTCATAGGGCCACTATCGACCTATGTACAAAGAAACGAAGATGCCTTGTGCTGGTTCATACTAGCCTGCATTCCAGTTCCTCGCACCAGTCTTCAGCTCGGTGTTTATGCTCAGCCCAAGGGATGATTGTCAAGGAGTCATTATTCCAACTAAAATTAAAAAACACAACAAACAAAAACACCTTAGCTTTTAAAATACAAACTACTTAGCTTGATAATGCATAGTACTAGAAATACATACAAGGTACAGCTATGAGGATTGTTGTTCATGCTACTCTAAGTGGCACATGATAGAGTGGAAACAGTATATAAGTTTTTTTAAAAAGCACAGTTTTCATCCTTAAACTACTTAAAAGTAAAATACTGCTTTTTGCCAAGATGGTGCTGAAACAAAGAAACTGCTGATCCTCCCAAAGCCAAAGCCAAAGTGAAGGCCTTGAAAGCTAAGAAGGTAGTGCTGAAAGGTATCCAGAGCCACAAAAAAGAACCTTCCAGCGGCTCAAGACCCTGCAACTCCAGAGCCAGCCAAAATATCCTTGAAAGAGTGCACCCAGGAGAAACAAGCTTGACCGCTATGCTATCATCAAATTCCCACTGACCACCAAGTCAGCCATGAAGAAAACAGAGAACAACAACACACTTGTGTTCATTGTGAATGTCAAGGCCAACAAGCACCAGATCAAACAGGTCTTGAAGAAACTCTATGACATTGATATGGCCAAAGTCAATACCCTGATAAGGCCTGATGGAGAGAAGAAGGCATGTGTTCGCTTGGCTCCTGATTATGATGCTCTAGATGTTGCCAACAAGACTGGGATCCTCTAAACTGAGTCCAGATGGCTAATTCTAAATATACATTGTTTTTCACCATTTAAAAAAAAAAAGTAAAATACCAAAAAAAAAAAAAGGCAACAATGAGTTAAAGGACAACATGAGTGTGTGCTTACTCATATATCTAAAAAATGATCAAGAGCCTGCACTGTATGTTTCATTTCAACCCAGTCTTCTGTACACAAACCATCTATTCCAGTCCTATCTATCTGAGACTCCAGTAACTACAGAAATGGTCATCCCAGCCTAGTACAGCAGCTCACTAGTTCCATGGGCATACATTAACCACTGAAATAAGACAACGAATACTAAGGAAGTGAAGTTTAACTTCATTTAGTATTATGAATGTCAATTTAAACAGCTACATACAATAGATGCTATCACCAATACCCAGAATCCATGTAAGGCAAGAAGGAGAGAACTCATTCCACATAACTACTCTCTGATTTACATATGTATACCCATGTGCACACACATGCACAAATAATGATATATGTTCAAAAGAATCAGTTTAAGTGAAAACAGAAAGAGTGAACACAACATGTTAATACAGAGAGCAGTTTGCTATAACTCAGCAGTCACAGAAAACAGAAGCAGAATAGGCCTTGAAACATTGTCTACACAGTCCTCCTTAGCTCTAACAGCTGCACATCCATGGAAAAGATAGAAACACGCTCAATTAAGAATAAAGATAAAACTTCTATAAAAACAACTTTGAATAGCCTGGCTTATGCAGTTCAGTGAAATGCTGGCATTGAGTTTTGCTTTTGTTTTTACTTGATTGTATTTCAGACTATCAATTGGGACACTTTTCTTAAATGTATCACGACCCCACAGTAAGAACCAAATGCTTTTCTGTTAAGTCATGAAACATGTTCTACACAAGAAAGACTCCATAAACTGGGAAATGACACTGGTAAAGAGATTGATCTTCATATGAAAAGGAATAGGAGAGCACCAGAGGGTTCAGCAGTAGAGGCAGCTCTGATGAGGTCGGGGAAGGAGTGGTGCTGGCTCATCAACAGCATCGTGCCACTGGATGTTGCTGGAACAAATTAGCCAGAGTCTAGATCCTGCAACTATTAAATAAGCTGATCAGATGCTATGCTAAAAGCACAGCTTTTCAACCAATGCATAATAGACTAGGCTAGTAAACCAAGCACCAAAGACACACTGTGAATGTGTTTATGCTCAGATTTTTAAATTTTGGAAGGATTCAGATACTGACACAGGGCAAAAGCCATAAGTATTATTCATTTGTCACCAAATAGACTATTTTATTTCCTTTCACGTCAGAAATATTTTATTGCAAAATGCTGCAATGAAAAGTGAAAAAGATAACATTTTGGATGGGGATGACAATAATGCCCACTCTACCATCTGAACAACAAATTAGTGCAATGAATCGAGAACGAGGAGAAAAAAACACATCTCGGCAGCTATCATAACTTTTCCAATCAAAGCAGACACGGTTCCTTAAGCTACACAAAATGTTTTCAAAAAGAATTTCAGAAAAAAAATGTATCACAGGCTGCTATTTGTATTTTTCACACAGAGAATATATTAGACCCAAGACTTCTTACTACGATGATTAGTAAGAACAGGCCCTTGGCCAGGGGAGATTAACGTACAATGAATGTACTCTAGAAAATTGTAAGACACTTTTATGGGGTTTTTTTTTAATAAGATGGCTAAGAAACACATTAAAACAATAAAAATAAGTTCTGCTTAGAGGCCCACACTGAAAGGTAGATCTAGAGAGCCCTGTTAGTAATGATGTATTTTACTTTACTATCAAAACTAGCTCCACTCCTTATCACTGATGCAATGACCAGGAACAACACTCAACATTTACTGAGCTCTCACTATGGCCCAAACAGTAGACATGCTTTTAATTAATGTGCAATACCTCCACTCGGTCCTAGCAATCTAGTAAAGGCAACTATATTGTCTTTGCCTTCCAGTGATTATACATATACATATATATATACATGTCTAGAAAATGAATTTTGACAAAACATGATTTAATTTCATATCTGAGTACCAGTGTTTACACAATAAAAAAACAAAAGCCACACATGGCTACAGGCCCATCCCTTAGAAGCCTCAGGCAGGAGCATCTTGAATTCAAAACTAACACTGAACACAGAGTGCATTCTAGGTGATCTCTGGCTACACAGTAAGAGTCTGTCTCAAAGACACTGCAGGTGGCACCATTCCCTAGGCTGGTATACTGGATCTTATGAAAAGGAGATGAACTAAGCACAAGCATTCATCAATCACTTTCTGAATCCTGATTGTGGAGTCAATGTGACCAGCTGCTTCAAGCCCTCCAACCTTGACTTCTCAGCCATGATGGGTTGTACATACCAATTAAGAGCCAAATAAACCATTTCTCCCTTAGGTTGCTTTTCTCAGAATGTATTATCACAGCAACTCAAAATATAACTATGATAGCAGGGTTTTTATTTATTTTGTCTACTGCTATATCCTTAGAAACTAAAACAGTACCTGGTACTTAGCAGACTCTAAATAATATGTGATTACTGAGTTAAATAATTAACAGAAACAACAAGGAATTTAAAAAGTGCTCTCATGGATAACATAAAAAGAGAGACCTATAATATGGCAACAGATAAAATGGCCTATTCACAGTAAAAGACGTGTCCGTGACGTATACAGGACAGACTTACAGATCAGAGTAAGGTGGAGAATGACATCCTAATCTTATATTGATCCAAGATAAAGCTACACAGCTTGTTCAGAACACCTGGGAACTTAAGTGCTTGGAATACATGTTTATATTAACTTCAAAGACAGGTGAGTATTTCATTGTATGTCACATGGGTAGGGGAGGACCAGAATAGATTTCGTTTCTAAAGCTGCTACAGGTGAGAATGAAAATGACCCCATAGGCTCATGCACTGGTAAATTTGATCCCCAGTTAATAGCAACTGCATAGGGAAAACATGGAACCCTTTAGGAGGTAGAGTCTGCTGGAAAAAAAGTGAGTGACCCATCTCTGCCTATTTCTATGTGTCTGTCCCCTCCTCTTCTCCACCATGATAAGCCCAGCCACTGCATTCATATCCCCCCCACCATAACGAACTCTATGTAAGCCAGAAGGAACCTTCCCTCTGTGCAGTGTTGCTAGTCAAGATTCTTTCACAATGACGAGGAAAGCAACAATCCAGCCATTCTTCACAACTCAAAACAACTTATTCACGCACAAGAGACAGAATGAGATTCAGGGAACTTTAGAGGAAACCCTTGCATTAATTGTGCTTTCCTCTACACTTCTAACCACGGAAGACACTCACCAATGAGTTATGTGAAATTACAGTTGAAAAACCACTAGAAATCCTACTGCTGCTACCAGAACTGTAAAAGGTCAGCTAACCGTGGAGCCTTTAAGCCAAGCTCTGGAACACAATGCATCATGTTCATATGCTTTCTTTGTTTCATCTTATTCTTTTTCATACTCCACTTGAAGTCCAAAATGTAAATGCATCATTGCTACTTAAAAAAAAATATAACTAGTAACTGAAATTTTCTCTTTACGAAGAAATGCCTGCTTTTGTTTGACTTTAGAATTCTTTGTATTAAAGCCTTGTTTGTAAGTTTTCTGAATAATTAACTATGCTGGTTTCATTTGAAGGTAACATTTATCTGTCAGCAGGAAGGCAATGAGTCTAATAAGTTCTATTATAGTCAATAATCCTCTCACCAAATACTTCTTGCATCAAATATAAATGTTTTATTTCAAGCAAACTTCATGAGGAACAGATTTCCAAAAGTTCTTCTGTCCACATTATGTGCCTTAGAAACAAAGGCTGGGTAGACAGTGTATTGCTACTAATTGCTACCTTTTATGCACTGGTTTTAAGATGTGGACTTCTATTTCTTTCTATCATTTAGCAAAGAAGAAAATGTTCTAGCAAGTAAACCCTCGAAAATAATGATAATCTGGGTCCACATGTGAAACTCCATCACTAAACAAGTCAAGCTGATCATACATCCCTTGGGAAAACATCACAAAGCCACAGATAACACTAAGACAGAAAACAGCCTGCCCAAAGGCATCATTCTGAGTCTGGGCCTGCAGAAGATTAAATTAGTACATATAAAGCTCTTAAATGACTCCCAGCACACAGTAAATGTTCAGTACTAACCTTTATGAACATATTGTTATTATTCACACCAGCAAGAAGGTTTTTTCTAAATAGTAAATATAAGATACATATGATTTTTAGTTAACATTGCAAGATCTACTGCATGATAAGCTATAACACCATATTGATAATTTCCAAAAAGGCCTGGTCTCCCTAACCAATGCTTAAAACCATGTATAAAAATGAGGTTTTAATTTTGAAATGATTTGAATATTTTAGAGTACTAGTTTGGAAAAAAATCATTATAGTTTAAGGAAAAGGAACAAAGTCTAATTGGATATCTACTATCAAACTTCCCCCCCAAAAAATCAGTTGTATGATTAAGAGTGTTCTATATAAGATGAAACACAAAAAGGAACAACAAAAGAGTAGAGATATCACTAGAATAAAAGTGGTATCATCCTCCATTACCACTTCCAGCCCTAATTTTTTAAAGAGCTCCTCAGCCTCTGCTGTGATCAAGGGTCTCACTGAAAGCACCTTGGCCTTACTGAGAGCACTTCAGCCTCACTGGGAATAAGTGTCTCATTGTGATCACCTCAGCCTCACTATGTCCTCCTTAGTCTCAGTATGACCAACTCACCCTTACTGTGTGCTCCCCAGCCTCACTGTGTGCTCTCCAGCCTCACTGTGTGCTCCTGAGCCCCCACTGTGTGCTCCTCAGCCCCACTGTGAGCTCCTCAGCACCACTGTGTGTTCCTCAGCCCTACTGTGTGGTCTTCAGCCTCACTGTGAGCGTCTCAGCCCCACTGTGTGCTCCTGACCCTCACTGTGTGCTCCTCAGCCTCACTGTGTACTCCTTAGCCTCACTGTGTACTCCCTAGCCTCACTGTGTGCTCCCCAGCCTCACTGTGTGTTCCCCAGCCTAACTGTGTGCTCCTCAGCTTCACTATGAGCACCTCAGCCTCACTGTGTGCTCCTCACCCTCACTGTGTGCTCCCCAGCCTCACTGTGAGCTTTTCATTCTCACTGTGTACAACCTGCTTCACTTTGAATTCCTCAGCTTCACTGTGAGTTCCTCGGCTTTTCTGGGAGCACCTCAGCCTCACTGGGAGTATACCTCAGCCTCATTGTGAGCAATTGCCTCATCATGAGCACCTCACCTTCACTGGGAGCACTTTAGCCTCTTCTGTGAACAACAGCCTCAGTGTGAGTACTTCCACCTGACTGTGAGCACTGTCACAATCCACTGAACACCACAAAAAGTGCTTGGAACTGGGGTTTCTAAAAGTAATGTGGCTAGCCAGAATAAGCCCCACCGAACTCTGAACTAGAAAGCTCTCCAATTTGCAGTACAGCAAATGACCATCTTTCCGCATTGATCACCAGGTCCTGAGCTCAGTCTATATATGCCATGGATTTTTCCACAGTTTTTATGCACAGTATCCAAATTTTTAAGAATAAATAAAATGGATACACAATGAAGCAAAACACCTTAATGCATTTTATTACAAAATATGAATTTGATTCCTGATAGCATTTTTCTTATTACAAATACAATGTTTAAACTGACTTGCCTATATCAAAAGTTGAAGAAAGTGTCTCTCAGGGTTATTCATATGTTAATTAAATATAGTAGGATAAAGACAAACTGCTGTTACTGACAAGTATTTACATATTAATGAAATCCTGACTAGCAAAGACATTGTATGATCAAAAGGAATTATAGGAAGCATTTTCCTGAGGCAATTCAGCCATTCAGAATATGCTCTACTCTATTTAAGGATTATATATTCTAAACCACTGGTAAGGTCACTCAAATTTATAAGAAAATGAATAGGGAAGGAAAAGTGTTATCTCTATGAAAAGTCTAATTTTCTTGCAATCAATAGCACTGGGTCCATCTTTTTAGGGAAAGCCATCAGCTTAAAAACAAACAAGCAGGATGGAGGTGCCTCTCAAACAACCTCAGTTTCAAATGAAAACAGAAGCTTCATCCTAAGTCACTCTAAAACAGTAATACAAATAGAACTAATTGTTAATTCCAGTTTCAGAGCCTGAGTCATGAATGCCCCAGAAATATTTGATAATAATCACCTTTCTGTTTATTTCAAGAGTATGCCATGAAAACTGTATGTGCATGATAAGAATATAAAATACAAACAAATTTTCTAACCTCAATCTTGAGATATTTGATAAGAGAAAATAAATTAGTCATCACACACTAATTTTTTAAGTAATTACCAGCATCTCAGACAGCTAGCATCAGCAACACTGACATAATGCTTATGCTGCACCGTTTACTTTGAAATATTAGTTTCTATTTTCTTAATCAGAGAAATTGCTCCAAACACATTTTCCCTTTAAGTAACAGGAAGACAAAAATGAATCCAGCCAACATCTCAAGTATCCACCACAACAAGAGAAGTACAAGCCGACTATCCCTTCAGCCAAACCGACAGCCAAGATGTTCTCCCTGATACGTTCAATTTAGAACAGCTAGCACAGTCCATTTATAAAGAGTGTTTTCTCTACTGATGGTTGCATCGGAGGCTACTGCTTAAGACAAACCCAAAACACAGCCACTTTACTCTCTGCTCACAGCAATAGAGGCACAATCTATACAAGGAGGAATGGAATTAGGAGATAACTGATCAAAGTTTCATTCTTAAAGGAAAGAGCATTTCTATGTTTCTTTGAGAATCAAAAAGAAAAAAAAAGTAAAATGTTATGTGATCTTATCATAAGCACAATTTTATTACAACAATAAAGAGATGGAGAGGATAGACACAATAAACTAGAAGAACACAATAAACTTTTGAAAAGTTCAGGACAAAAACATTGATAATGGAAATATTAGGCTATATAAAACTAAGTAAACTAAGATTTCATACTTCTTTCTTGGAAATTACATTTTTTCCCCTCATTGTAACCCAGGTTAGCATCAAACTCATGGCATGCACTTTCCATTCATCAAGCTACCAAGAGCTGAAATTATAGACATAAGCCACTAAGCCTGTTGCTGATTCACTCTCAACTAGGGATTACTTGGGGACATCAATAGCACCTTGTCAATCAGTGATAGAACACTGTTGAGTACATGAGCAGTTACAAATTAAGTACTTATCCCAACTCCCCCTTTTCTACTCAGACTTTCCAAAATCACACACTAGATTTTCAAGGCTTAGATCCAAACTTTGCCCTCCACAAGAAGCTTTTTCTTATCCTCAAGAAACTCTTTTCCTGATTTCTTTGCAGTGGAAAACAATCTCTCCTATCTCTAAACTTATCCTCATGTGAATGAATCATTTAAATTTGTATTATTTTTACTATTTGTATATGTATGTGTATGTATTTTGGCGTGGACCTGCCATGACTCAAGTGTAGGAGTCAAAGTACAGCAAGTGGGAGTCAGTTCTCTCCTTCCATCACCCATGTCATCAGGCGTGACAACAACAGTCTTCACCCACAGAATGCTTTGGTTCACTCTGCACTCTCATCTTATACAGATTATTAGTCAGCATATCAATATCTACCTTCCCAGCCTCCTCTACTAGATTATAATTTATCAAGAGTAGAAGAATATATTATATTCATATTTCTAGCTACCCACCAAAGCTTATACAATGCCTATTTATAAAATAAACACAAAAAAAAACCTAGGTAAGACTTCTACTGAAAAACACAAACTTTTATGTAATTCAAATCTTCTTTAAGCTGTCTTTTCAAAGGAAATAAAGTAATTTAGAAATATCTTAATTTTGAAATCAGCCTCACACATACTCATGACTAGCTATACATTTCAATGAAGAAAGATTTAAAAAACAAATCAAAATCTCCTGTACAAGATACCATTAATATATTCTTTACAGAAAACCACCTTCCAGAATATTTAGAAAACTATAAGATTACATCCACATTCACCAAGGTTTGGGTCTAAGCCTTGAAATCCAGTGTATGATTTTGGAAAGTCTTAGTAGAAAAGGGACAGTTGGAATAAGTATGAAATGTGGAGTGATCTCCTGTTGCTTTTGAAGGAAATAAAAATAGTGCTTTACATTCTGATGAAAATTGCCTAGAGTCAATGTTGACTTCATTGAAAATGTTTCAACTGTTGCATTTTAAAGAACTGCTGATTGCTATTAATGATACAGTGATGAAAGTTGTATAAATGACTTGAGTTAGGGATTTTGGTCCATGCCTACAATCCCAGCACTCAGGAGGCTAAGGCAGGATGAAAGCTAGTCTGAGACTAGCCTAAGCTATACAGTGAATTTCTGGACGACACAGACTACATAGCAAGACTTTGTCACAACACTCCCCATCTAAAATTATATTCATGATTTAAAATATACAGTTAATCAACTTAATTTAAAATATATGTTAGTCAATTAGGCATAATCAAATCTGTTCTAATATTGCCCACTTAGTCATCTTTACACTTAGTCTTGACAATATGGCATATAAACTGTTGGGGAACTAAACAAAAATAGAAATCTGAAATGTGGGGATACATCTGCAAAACCATGCCCATTCACAGTCCTTCTGCATGGGACAGCACACTTTCCAGAGTCAAACCTACAACTGCCAAGTGATCTCACTGAATTTCCATAGTTACAGACACATACCCTGCAAAGCTGCCACAGTAACAGTTTCCTGGATCATAATAAGAAAATGAAACACACATCCTATTCCATGAACAGCATCCCAACACTCACACTATAGATACTTTGCAATAATAATATAAAATAAATATTCAGGCTATTCCTGTGACTATTCAGGGATGTATCATAGTGAATATTTTTACTAACTAGTAAACATGCTAAAGAATTTCATATACTTAAGTAAAGAACTTACCTCCATGTATTAAAAGTACAGGAAGGGTCTGGAGAAATGAATGACTCAATAGCTAAAAAGACCTGCTGCTCTTACAGCAGACCTGGGTCAAATTCCCAGAACCCATCTGATAACTCACAACTATCTGTAACTCCAGTTCCAGGGATCCAATGCCCCATTCTGGCCTCCATAAGCACAAGGTATGCCAGTGGGGTGTGTGGGTGTGTGGGTGTGTGTTTGTGTGTATACACACATATACCCAAAATACTTGTACATAAAAACTAATATCAAAAATAAGAATTTTTTTAATTTAAGTAAATGGGGTCTATATACAATGCAGTAATCTTCAAAAAGCTCTTCCAACAAAAAAAGAGAGAGAGAGATTAATAAAACACTAGATAAACAAATCTGAAACTACTTCATTGAATTGTGTAACGAGTTGGCTCTAATGGTTTCAAATGTATCCCCATAAATTGATACACTAGCAAACAACATACAAATAGCCTATCCCATGATACTGGTTTTCTCTACAGGATGCTTCAGCCATGTCAAGCCTTGTAACAATAAGACAAAATGCTACCATATATAAAGTCCATGCTAGAGAACTATGCTTTCAGTTTATATCTCCCTAGCAAATGTTTTAAGCATAAGCTGGGCCCTTCCACCCCTCACTTGGTCCTTTTTGCTGGGGCAGACTACTAGCTTGTCTGCTCCCATGAAGACACCATATACTGACCCAGCCTTGAGGAATCACTGATCCCAGAGCAGAAGGTAAAAACATTCCCCCACAACCTGAAGCCCCAGACCTGCAGCTGGGAGCCCAAGGCACTGAGGACCCATCACCCACCAAAACCTCGCCCTCCCAAATACCACTCCCCTTCATCCCTAGATTAAGAATTGACAAATGGGACCTCATAAAATTGAAAAGCTTCTGTAAAGCAAAAGACACTGTCAATAGGACAAAACAGCAACCAACAGATTGGGAGAAGATCTTTACCAATCCTACATCTGATAGAGGGCTAATATACAATATATACAAAGAACTCAAGAAATTAGAATCCAGACCACCAAATAACTCTATTAAAAATGGGGTACAGAGCTAAACAGAGAATTCTAAATTGAAGAAACTTGAATGGCCAAGAAGTACCTAAAATAATGTTCAACATCCTTAGTCATCAGGGAAATGCAAATCAAAACAACTCTGAGATTCCACCTCACACTAGTCAGAATGGCTAAGATCAAAAACTCAGGTGATAGCAGATGCTGGCGAGGACGTGGAGAAAGAGGAACACTCCTCCATTGTTGGTGGGATTGCAAGATGGTACAACAACTCTGGAAATCAGTCTGGGGATTCCTCAGAAAATTGGACATAGCATTACCTGAGGACCCACCTATACCACTCCTGGGCATATACCCAGAATATGCTCCAACATATAACAAGGACATATACTCCACTATGTTCATAGCAGCCTTATTTATAATAGCCAGAAGCTGGAAAGAACCCAGATGTCCTTCAACAGAGGAATGGATACAGAAAATGTGTTACATTTACACAATGGAGGATTACTCAGCTATTAAAAACAATGAGTTCATGAAATTCTTAGGCAAATAGATGGAACTAAAAAATATCATCCTGAATGAGGTAAGCCAATCACAAAAGAACACACATGGTATGCATTCATTGATAAGTGGATATTAGCTCAAAAGCTCACAATACCCAAGATACAACTCACAGATCACATGAAGCTCATGAAGAAGGAAGACCAAAGTGTGGGTGCTTAGGTCCCTCTTAGAAGGAGTAATAAAATACTCATTGGAACAAATATGGAGACAAAGTATGGAACAGAAACTGAAGGATGGGCTGTCTGGAGACCATTCCACCTGGGTATCCATCCCATGTGCAGTCACCAAAGGTAGACACTGATGTGGATGCCAGGAAGTGCATGCTGACAGGAGCCTGATAAAGTTGTTTCCTTAGAGGTCTGCCAGAGCCTGACATATACAGAGGCAGATGCTCACAGCTAACCATTGAACTGATCATGGGGTTCCCAATGGAGGAGTTACAGAGAAGACTGAAGGAGATGAAGGGGTTTGTGGCCCCATGGGCAACAATACCAACCAACCAGAGCTCCCAGGGTCTAAATCATCAGCCTGAGAGCACACAGGGAGGGACCCATAGCTCCAGCTGTATGTGTAAGGGAGAATGACCTTGTTGGGCATAGGTGGGAGAGGAGGTACTTGGTCCCCTGATGGCTGGATGCCCCAGTGTGGGGGAATTCAAGGGTGGAAAGGTGGGAGTGGGTGGATAGGTGGGGGCATACCCTCATAGAAGCAGGAGGAGAAGAGATGGGATAGGAAGTGCCTGGGGAGGGGGGAAATGGGAAATGGGGAAAGAGGGTAACATCTAAAATGTAAATAAATTAAATATCCAATAAAAAAAAAGCATAAGTTGGCAATTTTATGTGGTTGTAGTCACAGCTATCCTTGGGGCAAATGAACACAAAACAGCACTCAGCCAATCAGACACATAGTTTCCCACATCCGTGAATATTCTCCTCAATTGCAACCAGCTTCATCTTCCAATCAGTACATCAGATGCCATTCCAACTGTTCCTGGAATTTCAGGTTCTCATCAGGTTTCTGTCACCCACCATCTTCTATGTTCTAAACCTCACCACCTGCAAGTGTCTTGATGCTGGCTTCTGAATGGAAGCTCTTTCTGTTCCTGCCAGTGCCATGGTTTAGTACCATGCTATATGCTTAATTGGCTGCTTACTTTCCATCACTGTACTAATGCCACTAACCTCATGTCTCTAACATGTCCTCAGTGTCCACAGTTTCTTTGATGATCTGCACAATGCAGATTCTTAGTAATGTGTGTTCTACAATACACCAAAAACAATAACTCACTAATTTCTTATTCTGGAATATGTGCTCTATATGTATTAATAAAATGAAATCCAGACTAACAGAACACTGGAACTCTCTATTCTCCTTCCAATGCTTCTGAATATAAACTTAATCCAATAGGAAATCTAAGCCAGTAAGCATTACACAGTGTCTTGGAAGTATAAAAGGCCAAATCTTAGTAGAAAACTAACTCTGTTAATAATAGCAGGCACTTGGACACTGTCCTCAGTGGCTTCTTCATGCATGTGTGTTAATTAGCTTTGTCAATTTAATATAAGCTGGAGTCATCTCAGAAGAGGGAAGCTCATTTGAGAAAACCCTACCATCAGAGTGGGCTCTAGGCAAGGCGGTGGAGCATTTTCTTGATACTTGATAATTAACATAGAAGAGCTCAGCCCACAGTAGCTCTACTCTACATACATGGTCCTTAAGTTTGTAAAAAAGCAGGCTGAGCAAGCTAGCAAGCAGAGTTCCTCATGGCTTCTGCTTCAGTTCCTGTCTCAGGTTCCTGCCCCCCCCCACTTCTTTGGATAATCGGCTACAAAGTGTAAGAGGAAATGAACCATTTTCTCCACAAGTTGCATTTACTCATGGTTTTCATCACAGCAATAGAAATGCTAACTAAGCTAGCACAGCCATTTCTTCATTCTCACAACAGGAAGGACTAAGTGCTATAATCACTGCATTTACAAGAGAGAAGATCACATTTACAAGAGAGAAGTGCCACTAAGAAGGTACCCAGGTCCTGAGTTTTAGACACCCTCAACTGTAATTCTTATCTCAAAAAAAGAGTAAAAATAAAAGAAATAAAATGAAATATAAATCTGCAGGAGATCATAAGTAGTACATGAATTCCCCCAACATCTGGAGCAGGAGCTGTCTCTAAAGCTGTTTCCTGTCTGTGGACTTTGTTTCTGTAACTGGCTGTCTTGTCTGGCCTCAGTGAGAACAGATGAGCCTAGTCCTACAGAGACTTGATGTGCCAGGGTTGGGGATACCCAGCACTGGGTATCATTGAGCCTACATTCTCTAGGAAAAGAAAGAGAGGGAGGGCATAAGGGGAGGGACTGTGTGAAGGGGGGGTGATTAGGAGGCAAAGTGAATAAATAAATAAATTCATGGGGAAAAAAGTGGTAATTCTGAGACCTGATGTGTACCCTGGCTTAGGGTACAGATGCCCTGCTGTGACCATTTATCAAACATCCTAGATGTGACATAAAGAGTATTGCTCCAACTAGTGTACTCTGAATTCCCCTTCGTGTCTCTGGGATTTCAATCAGAGAAAGGGCTGTTCAGCAGTGCAAAATGCAGATAAGCAGTGTCCCTAGTCTTGTCAGGACCTCAGTTCAGTTTCTAAAAGACATAACTAATTCCAGCATGCACTGTTAGCCCAGGCATTGTTTTTAGTCAGAAAACAAGTCATGTGAAGATGACACTAACTTCATAAATATATTTTTGCTCATTTTAACTAATTTTTAAAAGGTTATGTTTTAAAATGTAAGGTGTCTCCATTAAACACACACACAAAAAAACAATAACCAATAAAACAGAGTAGCATACCAAGCCTCCGGCAACAAAACAGCGTATTCATGTGGCGAGGTGGTTTCTGGGAAGTTGGAGAGGATGGCAAGGCGATGAGGGAGCAGATGGGAGCCATGGTAGGTCAGCAGGATTTCCAGGGCTTGTACATTACTCTCCTGTAGGAAATGCAAGGCACATGTCTACTATGAACCTTAGAAATAAAGGATTGATGTTTATGACAACATTCAAACTTGGCATACAGTTTTGATGAGTTATGTTGAACTATGCTTCGTTTTTCCTTATTTTCATGTTTCTCAATCTAACACTGTAAAATTATTTATTTTAAAACTCTAATAATGATACTTTTAAAATATAACTCCATTTCCTGTACAGTTGTTAATATTATAACAGAAAAGAGTGTAATTGTGTATGCATGCACTAACATTAACTACACAGCTCAAAGATTTAGTGTTAATAACCATAATTACTCTATTTGCAAAAAGCAATTACCCGAGCATACGTCCTTGCTGAGAGAACAATATTCTGACTTCTGAACTTCTTAAAAAATTCAGCATCGTATCTCTGTTCAGATGCATGTGGCGCCCCTAGGATTTCCTGAGGGAAACAGTGACAATAAATATGCTTCCAAATACAATGACAAGAAATATTAATCCCTTATACCTCTGCCCGATAAAATAAATAAGAGCCAAATTAGTTGATTTCGACTATCAACTGTTAACTAAAGCACTTTATCTTTTTAGGGGCTATATTTGTTATAAGTGTATTAACATGTTAGATCTATAAATGGATGAAATGGTAAAAATAAAATTGATGTCTATAAGACAACCCCAAACCACCTGATAACAACATATAAGCAACAATCACTAAGGCTCCTATTATGAGTACCTACCACGTCTACATGAAACACCAGATGAATTTGACTCCTGTTACAGTGAGTGTTACAGTGGTAACTGCAAGTGAAACTTTCATTCACTTGGGAAACACACATGGACTCAGTGCCCACCACATCCTAGGGGCAGTGGCGAGAAGCACTGGAGATACAGCCAACAATACACTTCCCCTGCCTTCACACAGCTTACTGCCTACTAAGACATGAACCAAGGGTATCTTTTAAAGCACTTGTGCAGCACCAGAGACCTCTGAGCACGAAGTAGGTGTCAGATGATATGAGGAAATTGCTGTGAATTTTGTTAGAAATAATAACGTCATTGTTCTTTTTTAAAGTCCATATTAATTAGAGATATAGACACATGGATTAAAATGATAAAATTTCTGGGATTTTCATGAAAATACTTAAGTAAAAGAAAAGGCAGGTGTGGGGAAATAAAAGCACAAAGCTGGAAGGTTGACACATACATGTTGAAGATGTCTGAGGTTGTAAAAGAACCTCCAGGCTCATCATGCTATCCTCTAGGAAGCTCCTCAAGGCTGAACTTTATAAAATGAAAGGCTAAAAAAAACTCCTGACAAACTTAAAATGAAAGTGCTCAAATGGAGAGTGGGTTCTACTTAGATGAGCTGTTCCTTCCTAGTCAGTTACAAACGTTCACAGGGTTTCTATTTCTAAACTTCCAACATCTTCCTCAGCCACCACTCGTTGCTGAAAGCATTCATTTTAAGCTGGCACTATTTGATGGAACCTCAGTATCCAATCCATCAAAAGGGCAAGTCTGCCTACGTATACACCAATATGATTCTCCTTCCTTCAGTGATGACCAAAACAAACATACCTCTCAACCTTCCATCTCTCAAAACTGCACCCATCTCAACTCCTCTATCGTCATGAAAGTATGCCTTTTTTTTTCTACCAGTAGTGTCTTGCTTTGTGTGTCAACTTGACACAAACTAGAGTTATCGGAAAGGAGGGAAACTTAATTGAAAAAAATGTCTCCATAAGATATGGCTGTAAGGCATCTTCTTTATTAGTGATTGATTGATGAGGGGCTGGAGGGCAGCCAGCTTTGAGTGGTTCTATCCCTGGGCTGGTGGCCATGGGTTCTATAAGAAAGCAGGCTGAGCAACCCATGGGAAGCAAGCCAGTAAGCACCATCCTTCCATGGTCTCTGCATCACCTCCTACCTCCAGGATTCTGCCCTATTTGAGTTTCTGTCCTGACTTCCTGTGGAAGTACAAACCAAATAAATCCAATCCTCCCCCACTTGCTTTTTGGACATGATGTTTTCTCACAGCAATAGAAACCCTAAGTAAGATACTTCCATTGAATAAATTTCTCCCATCCCTCTACTTGCTGGTTCCCACTAACATATAAACAATGTCCCTTCCGTTCTTTGCTTTATAAACACCAAGCAAGCATACATTCTCAAGGACATGCCCTCGTCATTCATGCCCTAGCCCTGTATCCAGCACTCCAATGCTCAACATTAGCTCCTAACCAGTGAGATCTGCTAATGCTTCCTACTTATCTCCACAGGCTACTTACCTCTCTTAATTTTCATAATCACAAAGTAAGGAGAGCAGTGTGCCTCAAAGGGCTGCTAGAAAATTACCAAATTATGGAGGAGACTAAGTACATGGAGCAGTGGATGACAGACTGTGAAGGTATTTTTGAAGAAACTATACACACTTTAAACAAGAATTTATAAGGTCTCCAGTGAGTCAAATACCAGGCTGATCTTCAGAGTTACATAAACAAAGGAGACAAAACTGAATTCTATCCTCCTGTGTCTTATCAATATTATGTCTTTGCTTTTGACAAACTAGTTGATGATAACTTCCTTATAGAGGCCCCTTGGGCATCTCCAGGCAGAGTTCAAGACATTCCTCTCCTCTGCCTCATCGATTCTTCATACTGTTACCATCACTTAAAGTACGTATGCTGAGGATCCATGAAAATCGCTGCTCATGTCCCCCTACATCCAGCAACAGCATCATATCATAGCTGGCATGTAGGAAGCATCGAGGTAAAATGTAAATAAATTCACTTTCATCTTATGTACATAGGATTAATAAAATTAGCCATGCTTGATGGTGGAATGCAGAGCCTACCTCTAGCACAATGTACCTAGCAAGCATGGCAGCCGAACGTTCTCATTACAGTTATAAAAGCCAAGTTCATCCAAACCGTCTTCTTTCTAAAAGGTTAATTTCCAAAAAAAGAGTGGTCTCTGAAGTATTTTAAAGGTCAGTATCATAATATATAACAATACACTTGCTAATGTCATATGGAGGATAGCAATTCGATAGCCAATGAATAATGAAAGAAAATTAAGTACATAAACTCAACATTGCAAGTATCTTTTCTAAGATATTATCATCCAATAAAATGAAAATGAACTATGAAAGCAATGAGCCACACTGTACAGACATAGGCAATTCCAAATATGTTTATTATTAATATTACCTTAAAATGTCACAGAACTAAAATGAAAAGAATGTGCTTTAAAGGAATATGACCATCCAACAGCCAAGCCAGCTGCAGCCAAGGAACTCTTCAGAGACTCTCCATAACTTTCTCATATTACATTATATGCTTGTTCTTAACAGCTGCAGAAAGAACTCAGCTCAGAAAAAAAACAAACTCAGTTTCAGTGTTTTCTCCTCCTCCTCTCCACCTCCTCCTCTTCCTGTTGTTGTTGTTGTTGATGATGACAAGGTCTCACTATGTAGCCCTGGCTGTCCTGGAACTTACTATATATTCCAGGCTGGCCTCAAACTCACAGATATCCATCTGCCTCTGCCTCCTGGGTGCTTACCATGTGCCAGCATGCCTGGTTTTTTTTTTTTTTTAATGCATGGTGAGCAAGGGTAGGGATCTAATTTCATTCTTCTACGTATGATCTCCACTTGGAATCACCACCTTTTCTTTTCGAGTTTTGTTTGATGACATTTCAAGGAGTAGGGAATCCAAGACTTCTGAGTTTACATGAATGCTCAGAAGTATTAAATACTTTCATCATTCTAGGGCTACTCATGCCACAGGCCAAGAGTGTGTGGCCATATAAGAGAGGAACGAGGAAATAATCTCTGAGGCCAAACTTCAGGTCAGTACCTAGTTGTAAAATATGAAAGCATATATTCACGCTGCACGTTACTCAGCGGTGTGATACCTGCCTAGCACAAATGATGCTGAGTATCTCCAGATGGGAAAAGAAGAAACCTGAGCAACTTTAGATAAGAGTGCCATGTGAAAAACAAGCAAACAAAGTAACTAACTAAACCATTCACAGCCATTGGAAGGCATCTCATTTCCATTTAGGTTTTTTTTTCTTTCTTTTTTTTTTTTTTTTGATGGTTTTCATCTTCTGAGATGAGGTCTCATTATACAGCCCAGGGTGCTCTCAAATTCAACACAATTCCTCTGCCTCAGCTTCCAAAAACTTTCTACCATTACAAGCATGTTTCTTCCATGCTTAATGCTGTCTAAAGTGGTACAACACAATGTTAATAAAATATCCAACATGGGGATGTCAGTGCTTGAAATCCCAAAGAGCAAAGAAGTATACAGTTATTAAATTCAAAAGTGGCTCTAATAAAGATCAAAGATCAACCAACTAAACCCAATCAACTAGCAAATCGTTAAAATGGGTGAGAATATTTGTTCTGTAAATATTGAACTCAGCGTGTCCTGAAATTCCACACTAGAACCAACTCGGTGCCATTACCTGGAAATACACACATAGTAAATTTAAAGAATTATAAATTTAGAGAGCATATGTGCACAGAAATAGGTAAAGCCTTTTTATTCTCTAGTCCAAGAAAACAACTTTTGGACTTTTACAACTTTCAATTTTTACCAAAACCCTTCTAATAAAGAACTTGACTGTTCAATAAGTAAATTTTCCCACATAAATAACCTGAAAAACCAAAACAGGAGCCACTAGGGCAGCTATGGCTGGCATGTGTAAGACCAGATGATGCCCATCATTAGAGGGCTAACGCCATTCCTTACCTCATATGTTGCGAGTCGATCTAAGAAGGTTAATAACTTCAGTCTACAGCGGCACAGTTCCTTTTGTTCCAGGGTCAACCTATGTGGAAGAACTCAATTGAGCTGCTTACATTTATAGACATATGATTCTGTTCACTGACACATGTTGACTTTCTCAGGCAAAAGAGCAGGAAAATAATCTGTGTTCCCTTCAGCCTACAGCTCTTAGAACTGTATGTAGGATCATGAGGGATAAACAAACTTGTTCAAGTTGCTGAAGTAACTTAGCGACTCAACACTAGTAAAGAGCACAGGGAAATGACCAGAGATTCTATTTCCCAGTGAGCAGTAATAAATGACTGACGTACTTTGAAAAGTTCACTAATTTAAGCAGCTCCTGTCTCTTCTTAAGCTCTTTCCTTCGTTTGCTCTTGGCAGGCTCTTTGTCTGGTGGGGAAAGTTCCTCATAGGCGATGCTATCGATGTCTACGTCACCTGGTAAGGTAAATCTGCAAGAAGAAAAGAACTCATTTGATTTTTATTAAGGTGATTTTTTGTTTGTTTGTTTCTACATGTAAAAAAAGAAAGTTGCTTTGTCCTTCAGTGAATATTTATTCGATTAAGTTAATCTCCATCAAACAGAAAAAAATATTTTTTTAAAATTCTGCCAAACAGTACAGTTCAACCACTTTGTTCATAGGACAAGTAATGAGGCTAAACAGTGATCACAGACATTTAAAACATAGAAAGGACATCGGCCTAGGGAAACAATGCAAAGGGTTAGATCAAGACACATTCACCCGATGTAAAACAGGTTTTATAAGTTGAATCACTTCTGTCTCTAATCTGTCTAAATCCTCTTTTTCTGGTGAGAGCAAATTATTAATTTAATGAATTACTAAGGTTTGAGCTGAGAGTCAAAAGATGTTACAGTACATACAAGGGTTCGTGCTGAATGGCTTTTATGAGGACTAAAAATAGGCCACGATACTTTTGGGTTTGAGCTGTACTATTCTACCCTCCACAACCACAGGAAGTTCTATTTGGTTAGTCTGCAGAACTCTCACACAGACGTAGCTTTTTACGGAACTTGAGTTCGGAGTACCTTTCTACACTGTGTATTTCTCATCATGGACACATTTTCATATTTGTGATGAGAACATTCAACATCATCTTGTGTATTTCTTCTGAGCTATACAGTACAAAATGAACACCAACATTTTTCCGTAAACCTTGCTGGGATTCTGTACGTCTCAAACAACCACTCATCTGCCTCTCTTTGCCCTTCCTCAGGCTCTGGTACCCATTGTTCTGCCCATTGGTTAAAAGACATTGGCTTTCTCAGATTGCATATATGAAGTAAGTCTACATGTGGCTTCAGTTACTTTACTCTGTCTGTGACTAACATTCACTTCCATTTATATTGTTGCAGATAGTAAGCTTTTGTCTCTGTTTTTCAAGATTTATTCATTTTATTTTATGTGTATATATAAGTGCCTGCATCCATGCATATGCCCCATGATCACATGCAGTACACCTAGAGGCCAAAATATAGAATCAGATCACTAGAACTGAAGTTACAGGCAGTTGTAAGTCCCCATGGATCTGGGAACCAATACATACAATACAATTTCTACAATAGCAGTAAATACTTTGTTTGTTTGTTTGTTTGTTTGTTTAAAGATTTGTTTACACCCCTCGATTAGTCCTTTTGGCTGGGGCAGACACCTAGCTGGTCTGCTCCAGTGAAGACACCCTCTCCTGAGCCATCCTAGAGGAGTCACTGCACTCAGAGCAACAGGTAAGAATCCTCCTGCACAACACTACACCCCAGGGCTACAACTGGGAGCCTGGGGTACGCAGGACCCATCAGCCACCCAAACCCCACCCCTCTGGAATACCACTCTCCTTCCTCCCCTCACTTGGTTCTTTTGGCTGGGGCAGACACCTAGCTGGTCTGCTCCCATGAAGACACCATATCCTGAGCCATCATAGAGGAACCACTGCTCTCAGAGCAGCAGGATTTCAGGATCCCAGAGGCAGCCTGAGTCCCAGGAGTTCTTCCACCCAAAGCTCAGATCACAGAAACATCTGAATTCTGAGGCGTTCTGACACAAGCAAAATAACTGGAAAGACAGGCTCCAATCAGAGAGAGTGAGGGCAAGTAGCACTAGAGTTAACCAGATGGCGAAAGGCAAGCACAAGAACATAAGCAACAGAAACCAAAGTTACTTGGCACCATCAGAACCCAGTTCTCCAACCATAGCAAGCCTTAAACACGCCATCACACCGGAAAAGCAGGATTCAGAATTAAAATCACTTCTCCTGATGATGATAGAGGACTTTAAGAAGGGCATAAATAACTCCCTTAAACAAATACAGGAAACACACAGGTAAACAGGTGTTCCCTTAAAGAGAAAACAGAAAAATCCCTTAAAGAATTGCAAGAAAACACTACCAAACAGGTGAAGGAATTGAACAACACCATCCAGGATCTAAAAATTGAAGTAGAAACAATAAAGAGATCTCAAAGGGAGACTACCCTAGAGATAGAAAACCTAGGAAATAGATCAGGAGTCATAGATGCAAGCATCACCAACAGAATACAATAGATAATCTCATGTGCAGAAGATACCATGGAAAACATTGACACAACTGTCAAAGAAAATGCAAAATGCAAAAAGCTCCTAACACAAAACATCCAGGAAATCCAGGACACAATGAGAAGACCAAACTTAAGTATAATAGGTATACATGAGAGTGAAGATTCCCAACTTAAAGGGCCAGTAAATATCTTCAACAAAATTATAGAGGAAAATTTTGCTAACCAAAAGAAAGAGATGCCCATGAACATGCAAGAAGCCTACAGAATTTCAAATAGACTAGACCAGAAAAGAAATTCCTCCCGTCACATAATAAAACATCAAATGCACAAAACAAAGAAAAAATACTAAAAGCAATAAGAGAAAAAGGTCAAGTAACATATAAAGGCAGACCTATAAGAATTTCATGAGACTTCTCACCAGAGACTATAAAAGCCAGAAGAGCCTGGACTGATATCATACAGATCCTAAGAGAACACAAATGCCAACCCAGCTACTATACCCAGCAAAACTCTCAATCACTATAGATGGAGAAACCAAGATATCCCATGACAAAACAAAATTCACACAATATCTTCCTGCAAACCCAGAACTACAAAGGATAATTGAGGAAAAACTCCATCATAAGGAGGGAAACTACAACCTAGAAAAAGCAAGAAAGTAATCATCCAACAAACCCAAAAGAAGATAGCCACACAAGCATAATTCCACCTCTAATAACAAAAATAACAGGAAGCAACAATCATTTTCCTTAATATCTCTTAACATCAATGGACTCAATTCCCCAATAAAAAGATGTAGACTAACAGACTGGATACAGAAACAGGACCCAGAATTTTGCTGCATACAGAAAACACACCTCAGTGACACTAGAAATAGACACTGCCTAAGAGTAAAAGGCTGGAAAAAAATTTTCCAAGCAAATGGTCTCAAAAAACAAGCTGGAGTAGCCATTCTAATATCAAATAAAATCAACTTTCAACCAAAAGTAATCAAAAAAGATAAGAAAGGACACTTCATACTTATCAAAGGAAAAATCTACCAAGGTGAACTCTCAATTCTGAACATCTATGCTCCAAATGCAAGGGCACCTACATACATAAAAGAAACTTTACTAAAGCTCAAAGCACACATTACACCTCACACAATAATAGTGGGAAACTTCAACACCCCACTCTCAGCAATTGACAGATCATGGAAAGAAACTAAACAGAGACATAGTGAAATTAACAGAAGTTATGAACCAAATGGGTTTAACAGATATCTATAGAACATTTCATCCTAAAACAAAAGAATACTACTTTTTTCTCAGCACCTCATGGTACTTTCTCCAAAATAGACCATATAATTGGTAACAAAACAGGCCTCAACAGATAAAAAAAGATTGAAATCATCCCTTGCATCCTATCTGATCACCACGGACTAAGGCTGGTCTTCAATGATGACAAAAACATAGAAAGCCCACATACACATGGAAACTGAACAACACTCTACTAAATGATGACTTGGTCAAAGAAGAAATAAAGAAAGAAATTAAAGACTTTTTAGAATTTAATGAAAATGAGGACACATCATGCCAAAACTTGTGGGACTGCATGAAAGCTGTGCTAAGAGGAAAATTCGTAACTCTAAGTGCCTACAAAAAGAAACCAGAGATAGCATACACTAACAACTTGACAGAACACCTGGAGCTCTAAAACAAAAAGAAGCAAATACACCCTAGAGAATAAACAGCAGGAAATAAACAAACTCAGGGCTGAAATCAACCAAGTAGAAACAAAAAGAACTATACAAAGTATCAACAAAACCACGAGCTACTTTTTTGAGAAAATCAACAAGATAGATAAACCCTTAACCAGATTAAACAGAAGGCACAGAGACAGTATTCAAATTAATAAAATCAGAACTGAAAAGGGAGACACAACAACAGAAAATGAGAAAATTCAAAAAATCATCAGATCTTACTACAAAAGCCTATACTTAACTAAAATGAAAAATCTGGGGAAATGGACAATTTTCTAGACAGATACCAGGTACCAAAGTTAAATCAGGAGTAGATAAACCATCTAAACAGTCCCATAGCCCCTAAAAGAAATAGCAGCAGTCATTAACAGTCTCGCCACCAAAAAAAGCCGAGGACCAGATTGTCTTAGTGCAGAATTCTATCAGACTTCGAGCAAGACCTAAAAACCAATTCTCTTGAAACTATTCCACAAAATAGAAACAGAAGAAACACTACCCAATTCGTTCTACAAAGCCACAATTACACTCATATCTAAACCACACAAAGACCTAACAAAGAAAGAAAACTTCAGACCAATCTCCTTTATGAATATTGATGCAAAAATACTCAATAAAATTCTCACAAACCAAACCCAAAAACACATCAAACCAATCATCCACCATGATCAAATAGGCTTTATCCCAGGAATGCAGGAATGGTTCAATATTCGGAAATCCATCAACGTAATCCACTATATAAACTCAAAGGAAAAAAAAACACATGATCATCTCACTAGATGCTGAGAAAGCATTTGACAAAATTCAGCATCCCTTCATGGTAAAAGTCTTGGAAAGATCAGGAATTCAAGGCCCATACCTAAACCTATAGTAAAAGCAAAATACAGAAAGCCAGTAGCCAACATCAAACTAAATGGAGAGAAACTTGAAGCAATCCCACTAAATTCAGGGACTAGACCAGGTTGCCCACTCTCTCCCTAACTATTCAATATAGTACTGGAAGTCCTAGCCAGAGCAATTAGACAACAATAGAAACTCAGATGGATACAAATAGGAAAGGAAGAAGTCAAAATATCACTATTTGCAGATGATATGATAGTATACTTAAGTGACCCCAAAATCTCCACCAGAGAACTCCTAAACCTGATAAACAACGTCAGCAAAGTGGCTGGATATAAAATCAACTCAAACAAATCAGTAGCCTTCCTCTACTGGAAGGATAAACAGGCTGAGAAAGAAATTAGGGAAATGACAGCCTTCACAATAGACACTAATAATATAAAATACCTTGGTGTGAACCTAACCAAGCAAGTGAAAAATGTGTATGACAAGAGCTTTAAGTCTCTGAAGAAAGAAATTGAAGATCTCAGAATATGGAAAGATCTCCCATGCTCATGGATTGGCAAGATTAATATAGTAAAAATGGTCATCTTACCAAAAGCAATCTTTAGATTCAATGCAATCCCATAAAAATTGCAACTTAATTCTTCATAGAGATAGAAAGAGGAATTTGAAAATTCATTTGGAATAACAAAAAATAAATAAATAAATAAATAAATAAATAAATAAATAAATAACAGGATAGTGCAAGAACTATTCTCAACAATAAAAGAACTTCGGGAGGAATCACTATCCCTGACCTCAAGCTGTACTACAGAGCAATAGTGATAAAAATTGCATGGTTTGGTATAGAGACGAGCAGGAAGATGAAATAGAATTGAAGACCCAGAAAGGAACACACACACATATGGTCACTTGATCTTTGACAAAGGAGCTAAAACTGTCCAGTGGAAAAAAAAAACAGCATTTTCAACAAATGGTGCTGGTTCAACTAGAGGACAGCATGTAGAAGAATGCAAATCGATCCATTCTTCTTTTTTTTATTGGATATTTTATTTACATTTCCTATGTTATCCCCTTACCCGATCCCCCCCCCAAGCCCAGGAACCACCTATCCCATTGTCCCTCCTCCTGCTTCTCTGTGGATGTGACCCTACCTACCCTCCCACTCCCACCTCCCCACCCCCAAATTCCCCCACCCTCAAATTCCCCCACATT